>NC_089735.1:9960851-10112978 GCF_035083965.1 Branchiostoma lanceolatum
GCGGCTTTTTACGAAATTGGCATCATTACATGCACAAGTCGTATTATGATCCTTTATGTACGCTTGAATTTCATTTTTCATCGTATATTGTCGATAAGCAGTCTTAAAATGGTCCATTTTGCAATGTGTTCTAAGCTTACATTTAGCAAACTAGTTTGTCGTAGTCGCCAGGATCATAAAATAAAGAAATAGGGAATAGACGCGCATTTTGTTAATATAGAGAGGAATTCAATATTAGGCATGAGAAATTGCAAGTGCGTAAGTAATAATGTGTTGGCTGGATTAAACTGACGGCGGAGGAAGATTTAGGAGTATCTTCATCATTTGTCATTACATGTCTGTTAGAATCACGTATATGGTATGCAGTTATCATTTATGACATACAAAGCCGGTCGTAGATACGACAGACATGGTCGTAAAGATTATTGTTTTGTAATTACTAGTAGTATGATTTCAGGCCACATCAAGTAAATGCCAGGGATAGCATCCTGTGCAGACAAAACATCTAATGCTAGAGCTCGAAAAAAAAATTGATAGAGCTTAAAAATCATAATTAACTACCATCGTGGGGTGGGTATAATGCGCATTGAAATTATTTGTATTTTGTAAGTGGTTTCACTCGATGAAAATTATAACGAGGTCATTGTATTTTTGTGTATTCTGTCGTGGAATGTGGGGACCGACAAAATATGATTACTTATAGTAAGAAGCCTGTCGGTAATACCCCATTTTCAATTCAGGCTGCGACCGTTACATAAACCATAGATATAGACCAAAACTCTTATCAGCATTGTAGTTCAAACGAATTTCATTGATGAAGAAGAGCATTTTGTAACTTAAGTTTTAGGTGTCTACAATCATGATTTTTGTTTATTTTTCTCTCAGTAATTTGCAACATGAATCATATGTCATGAGTGCTACATATCCATTTGTATCACCTACAAACCATCTTGAGATTTTCAGAAAATATCTTGAGATTTTTTTTAGAATCTCAAAATGTTTTAGGTCACCTAACGGTCACCATGCAGTGGAACATGGGACCTATTGTGTTTCACGATATGAAGTTATGAAGTAATCGCAATTACTTTTCCTGTTGCAGTTGGTTCATCTATATTGCTGCATAGATAAAACAGATATCAATCCCAGTATCCCTAGTACTTAGTGACTTTGCAAGAAGATCCTTTTTCTCGATCAGAGTACTCATGAGTAATACCACTGCATTCACTTTTATACTGCCTACGCAGATGTACTCGAGATTTGATGAATTACAACTGCAATCCAAGAGATAAATGGTATAAAATAACAATCGAATCTGTACTTGAACTTCTGAAAGTGGTTTAAAGATTTATATCTAGTCAGTCGAAACTGCACCTAAATCTGACGGTTAAATCTTGCAATCAAACTCCAAACATTCATCAAAGATCTCGGTGGGATCTAATAAAAGATGGCTTGCCTCTTTGTTGTTCTCTTGGTCTATCAAACATGGATATCGTAGATGCACAAAGCTCGATGGATTCATTTTTCCCAGCCTGCAATACTTACCAAAAGCCAGGAAGACGATTTTTCTCGGCTTGTATCGATTCTATCAGATATATGTGGCATCGTTACCGCAGTATATATACGTTGAGATTCAAATGTAATTATCCTCGATCACATCAGGTATCATATTAACTGTTTCATGTCTAAATCACCTTAAGGTGGAGACATAAAGAAAAGTTTTACTGATAACAAAATGGAATGCTTATGGCTATGTCTGGCAATATGCTAGAGATATGTGGAGAAACTCTAGATGTAAGCTGCTCATCAACAATGTATGATACCACTTTGTTAGGAGCAAGGTGTTTGGGGATACTTTGAAATAGGGTCCCTCGAACATGATAATCCAGATGGGATTCAAGTCCATTTAGTTCTTGAGAAAGTAATTTAAGTATGTAATGCTAAGTCATCAGTCATATCTTGACATAAAATATTGAGTTTTTTCTTATAATATAAGTTTAACCGATGGGTTTTATTTGCAATAATTATGATAACTAGACACAAACTTTAAGATACCTAGTTTGGAGTTTGATATTTGTCCATAGAACATATATGATACTAATTATAACAAGTACCGCTTGGCCAAAGCTGCAAAATATGTATAGTTTCAAGAACATGTCAAATGAAGTTCCAATGTTTCTTAATTAAAGATCAATGAACCGGTTGAAAAATGGCCCTAGCCATTCGATAAAAACTGTTTATAACTCAGACCCTTCTGGCAAAGGATTTCCTAGCGTGATTTAGTCATCGAAGTAATCCCTAGAAATTGGGTCTTCGCATATTTCTCACCAAAACGTCGCCATAAAGTAATCCTTTGCTGAGAATACGAGGTTTCTTTAAGTGTGACAGGGCAATGGAACACAATAGTAAACTGTGGGAGTCACACTGACTTTATTGTGGGGATGACGCGTATAATACGCGCGTATCAATTTTCGTCGTTAGAAGAACTTTATAAAAGAACTTTATTGCGCGACTATTGAAGCAGGTTGCGCGACTATTGTAGCAGGTACAAAGTATGGCAACAACAGTAAAGATATAATAAAACTATTCACTACAACAAAATGAATATCTTAGGTTTTACATGATTCAAGGTGGGCTAATTTTGAGTATCATTATTTTTTCTAATGAAACAATCTTTTATATATTGGCCTATTTTAACACTGTATGAGCTGTTGCATCTAAATATATAGTCAAATCTATCTGTGGCATTGAGTGTCTTATAATCTGAAGTACTTGAATTAAGAGAGGTGAATAACTCATCGCGTAGAAAACAGTTTGCTACCACACTGTAAATCGTACGAAGAAGCTTTAAAAAAAAACGCCATAAATTGCAAAACAAAATGTTGCAAAATGGATATTAGTAAGCGTAGTCGTTCAAAGTTATATAAGAAGATGTGAAAGATCAAAAATGAATAGTTTATTGTCTCAGACTGGTATACCATGTCGTGCGTGTTCAGGCATTTGTTCAACTTTCCCAATCTCTTATATTTTATAACGAAGGCAGTTTTTTTGCCAACTTTTTTGGCACGCTCGCATCATGTTTTGGGTGCCAAAAAGATACCATCTATATTATATCAAATCAGTATGGCCTAACTTCAGAACAAAACTTCTGTATCTACGTATCAACTCTGAAAACAAGTACCGAAAAGCAAATATGATATCTACATTGAATAGGTAGCTGAAAAAACACGACCAAATATGTTTTTATGACTATTAGTATCGTCTCAATTGTACTGTACAATCTGTGCTTTCCGTTGTATTGTGGTACATTAGTTTCAATACATTTTGCCACCTCCCCATCTCTATCTCTAAAACCGCAGCCTTCGTCTATCAAAAGTTGTCTATTACAATTATGAAAAAGACGGCCATTGACAATATTGAATGATTTATCACAAGAACAAACTTTGGACTTTAATCACCTTTGTTAAAAGGAATTACAGAACAAATTCAAGGCAAAAAAATAAATTTTAGGAAAATGCCTAGTACTGAGAAAGATGTGACAAGCAAGACCATGGGTTATGTAGAAACAATTTTGATACAGCTTTCATAACTTTATAGTATATCTGAAGTAGTTTATTTCAGTTCTTAACAATTTGGCAATGTTCATCTGATTATATGAATGACATCTGGATTCCGTTCCCAAAAATAAATAAAAGTTTACAACCATACTTTAAATCGTAAGCAGAAGCTACTGAACGAGAAAATACTTGCTGTAAATTGCAGAAAATATTGCAGAAAACGGATACTAACATCGTAGAATGCCAAAGTCAATTTCGAAGAAGTTTTGAAAAACAAAAATGAAGAATCTATGCTTCGGTATACCATGCTTTGTGTGGTCAGTTTTCTTCAGCCTTCCTGACCACGTAGATTTTCAAATTGAGGAAAAATCTTTATTTCAATTGGCACGCTCGCATCAGTTTTGGGGTCCCCAGAGGATGTCATCCATATAATCAAATCGACATGGTCTTATACCCAATATTTCCATTCTCCATCACGGAATGCCCGTTGTCCTCAAGCTGCATTCTTGTCACACAGCACGCAGCCAGGCAGAAGATGACATCAGGCAGAATCGTAAATAAAACGAGGAATCAGCGCCTTGCTATATTAAAAAGAAGTGCGTACCCTTCAAAAATGCCAGCTGCATTCTTTCCTTCTTTATAACGCACGCCTGGATTTTACTGTGTATATATCGTGTTATTGGAAAAAAGGGGATAGTCTGACTGCCAAGACGGTTGAGACTATAATACAAATATAGCATTTGTATATTTCTATGTTTTTATAAATATTTAAACTTGCTGAAGGGGAATTTGTTGAAAATAAATTTCCTGAATTTTTTTAGTTGCCACCACGTTAACAGTCCTGTACAAAAATAAGAATCTTACACTGTTAAGAATCGCAAAAAGTGCACTTTGAGAGAACTAGTTTCACTGACAATAAACGACCCTAAACCCACACTCACCCAGCACCTTGTGATGCGGCCGGATATAAATTAAGGTCACTATGTGATAAGGCGATGTCCCTTACACCATATTGGTTACCAGACTTAAGATTGTCTCGGTACAAATTAAGGGCGGAAGGCGATGCACATCTAAAACAAACATTTGATTCATTATACACTCCATCCCTTTAGTATATATCCCCATTGGTCTTTTTTATATAGGCCTTTGTCAGAATACACCTTAACGTACGTCACTGTGGCCCCTTAATGATAGGGATATCTCCAACAGGCTTTATACATAAAAGAAGGGACGGGAAGCAGTAGAATCCAATTATTGCAAACAAACCATCCGTGATTGTCTTTCATTGATTTTGGTGTCAAACCGCCGTCCTAGGATTCCACATTTAATGCCACATTTATCTTTAAATCTCATTTCATGATACTAGTATACCGAGTTACAAATGGATGGGAGCTGAAGCTAAATCATTTACTGGTTCCCGTCCTTGGAATTTTCTACATCACAAGGAGAATACCTACGTAAGAACCTACAGTTAAGGTCAAACGTCTGCATTGTAAAGAAATAATATGCAATCTAAGTATTCTAAAAAAAATATTAGAAGCTTTTACAGTGTGTATCACAATATGTGATTAGAAAAAACTTCTAATTAGAATAATTAGATTGTCTGATCAAAGTTAGATCGTTTTTGAGGCATTCGGCATACATACCTTGAAGATATTGATTATTTAAGCATGGGTGCATCCAATGTTTCGATTTTATGGACTCGCCTCCTATGTTAAATTGGAAACAAATGAATACTAGTAATTGGCAGGCTTGCTGATGCGTATAAATCAAAGCTACCATTAAACCACTGTTTCCAAATTACGCTAGTTCCTTACACAGAAGAGCCATTAATCTTTAAAACCTATTACAGAAAATATTTAAAAAAGTCGTAGGGAGTAAACTCTGGCCAAACAAAGGCAGTGAGAAATATCAATGATCTCAGCAACAATATCTAGATGTGTTGTTATGTTATATAATTTTTGTATTTTGATATGTACATGTTACAACTGTTTACAAAATATATCATGGTTTCCATTTCAAACTCTACGATTAACTGTTATGGTATTGCCTTATATTCCCCTGCGACGACCTACATCGTTATTCTAAAACTGGCCCCTACGGGTAATTGGAATTAAAATGTGATGTCCAGTGCTGTCCGATTCCGCAGAGCTAATGAGTATTGCAGGCACCTTTGGCTTCCCCCTGGATTTATCATAGAGTAGTGGCCGGGATATCACCGGTTCATCTCTCCTCGCTCTGCCCAAGTCTGCTCCAGAAGTGCTCTGATAAGGCGGACCTGTTTGTCTACTGTACAACCATTCTTTAAGATTTATGGAGTTCTTCCGGCCACTGGGGCATCATTCATGTCCATACAACAGAAGCGTCTCCGACCAAACCAAAAGATAGAAGAAGAAATATTGCGGAAAAGAAATGAAAAGGATTAAAGCAGCTTGACGTCTACAAACATTTGCTTCAACTAAATCTTCTAACAAACATATCGTTATAACAATGAACGTGCACTATCTTAGTGACAAGATATTGTATATACAGATTAATGTACTGTGTGTTTATATTTAACGTAAAGGTGCGCAATTCTAAAAACTGAATATTTTTATTGCAAATTTTCTATTTCGTTGGTATTCACAAAATCAACAACGTGAGGAACAGCAGAATATATAAAAAATATCTATCAAACACCTTACGCGAATTCAAAACATACATAAACATATAGGAAAAGATCAAACAAACTGATTACAAATCAAGAAACTTCAAAGTTGTTTTAATGAACGACCAAAAAGACTTCACAAGTTCCCCATGAAGTAACGCTCCTTCAAGTTGATGGCCCCCAGCTCTCTGGGCTATCATTACAGCCCGAATCGATTCAACATAAAGATGCGTCCTGGAACGACCCAAGCGTCTGTAACATTTCCTTTCCCGACAACTTTTGCAACAGCGTTACAACGATTTGTAAAACAATCACGTTGCACCAACAAATAGTATCACAGCCTATAATCCACGTAAAATACGTCCTGAAGAGAGGTATTCACATAAAAATGTCGTTTTAAAACTTGGCAAGCGTGAGTTGGAGAATCATAGCTACTATCTCAACGACTCTCCCTCATTCTCAATGCACAATCGGATCATTTGGATATTCATTGCATTAGCGAGCGACGCCGCATGCGCCAGCAGGGAAAGTGACGAGATCCTTCAGATCGCAAAGCCACGCGCGGAAGTGTGTTGCACGAGCTCCCAAGACAAAGCAAAATGTCCGAGAACTGACTTTGAGTAATGCTCTCCTCTAGCTTAAACTGGCAACAACGGTTTACCTTCACCATCAGCAGCCCGCAACTGATCTGGTTTATGTGATCTTGGTCTTCCCAGGGGGACTTCGATGGACCAGTAAGAGAGACTGCTAGGAGGAAAATTCAACATCAGGTTGCCGTGACTGCCAGCCGAAGCCATGCGCGTTACTGCACCGTACCTTTAAAACAGTACTAAACTACAAAGATCCAAGATATCTATGTCAAAGTCGGCGAGGGAAAGTTCTTCAAAGAGCTTGTAATCTGCATTTTAAAGATGCCAGTGAAGGTAAGCAGAGGCATTTCTGTAACCAGAATCTTGGTCTCCTTCGCCGCTTAGGACGTTACGCCTGGAGAGCTAAACATTATCAGTCTTAATCAGCAGCAGAAGAAATCCTCAACGGGAGAGAGTGAGGAACACGTAAGCAAAACGCATCGCGGCAGTGTCTACATTAAGCTTGCATGTATTACGCTGACCTAAAACTGCAAATATGGCAATGCTTTCCCAGTGGCGACGGACGACTGTTTGAATGCTGTGAACATGGCGGTATCAAGATTTCTGCCTCTGAAACGATAGCCCACTATAAGCCTGACTGATGGAAAGTGTGTTGACCGGGCGGTCTGGAAAGAATTGTTAACAACTCCAGTGCATCGAGACGCACCAGGCAGCAACGATGAAGACCCACGGACTGCCGGCCACCCTGTTCGTCTTAGCCTTCATCGGCAATCTGCTGCAAGCTACAAACGGATACCCCGACAAAGTAACAATAGGTGAGCACCACAATCTTTACTTTGTTACAGTTCATTGGATCTAAGCATGAAATCTCGTAGATTGAACATAGTTTCGGATGCGCAGGAGAAATGTTAGCCAATAACGGCCCTGTAAACATGAGAATATCGACTTCGAGTTCGCTGCGGGGCAGCCAGGGAGGCAGTGCAACATGACCAAACGCAGCCCTTTCCTCGTGATTAGAGCTGATATCTCGGCAGCCTACGTGAAATGTCACAAGGCACAGGAAAGTAACGCATTACCTCCTGGCACTTTTTTGTATTGCGTTTTCGTCATAGTCAAGAGTCATAGCCGTGATCTTTTTCTTTGACATCAAAGGCTTTTTATCATAAACCACCTCGGGTCTTTGTCTCCGCCAGTATCATACCATGACCTACTATGGCTTTTTCAGGCAGCCTCGGGTACACAGAAAAGGCTGCATATCGATGACAGACGGCAACAATAACACCATACAAACATCAATAAATCTGTATTTGAATCTGTATCTGTAACACCTTTTTCTTTATTTAAGTCTGCGGTCGAGCGACCAAATTGTTAAAAAATGTCAGAGATGAAAACGATTACCTTTTTAACCTTTTGTGTGTTAAGTAGTCATTTACATCATAATTTTGAACATTCCATCATACTTGAATACTGAAATCAGGAGTCACACAAATCGAATTCTGGCCGTTGTGTGGTCGCTCAGGGTTCGCCGTCTAAGTGGAAAATTTATTGTTGGAAAAAAAATTCCAACACAATGTGGCTCGGAATGTTTCTTTTTAATTACAGGTATTATCTATATGTATGAGATGCTAAATTGTAAAGCACACAATCAGAAACAGCATGAATCCACAATGAAGATTTGATATATTTCTACATATACGTTTCTAATTCACTATCTTTTTGAATGTGATTTACATTGGAATGCTGACGGGTGAATTCCTTCAACTGAGGACTCGGGAGGCTATTAGCATGTCACCGGCTTGACTTGACAGTCTTTGTGTGCTCGTATAAAAAGGAATGTGCCCACGGGCGCCGAAGTGATTTACGGTAGCCTGCACTGCCATAATCTCCCACGTAAATTATCTCAGGCCCCTGCATACCTTAGAGATGTATGTGAAGGCAGCATCTGTGGGGGAAGCATTGTTTACAATTCTAATATCGTCAGATATGGATCAACTGATAGATAATCATCATCATCAAATATCAACTGATAGATAAACCGGCGATATAGAAAAACCTCATAATATTGCTTATGAGAACATCTTTGTACGGGTGACATTATGACAAAATCCTTTGAAAAGACGGAAAGTCACCCCCTAGGCATACTATTATTGTCCCTAATTACCGGTATTATTATGGGCGGGAAACCACCGGAAGATAATGTACTTCTTATTTGAGAAGGCACCGATTTCCTATATTTTTATTTAATTCTTTTTATTTCAGAATATTTATTCAGCCGACATTTCCTTCAAGATTTTAAGTCTTAGTCATATAACAGTTGTTTTTCTATGGACACAATATGCATGTATGACCTAATACCACAATAAATTACCTGTGAAAGTAACATACCTTTACATAACGTGTATTGATCACAAAAGTATCCTTTGAAATTGAGGTCAAACCTTTACAGTAACTCGTAGAGATTGATTCACGTCGGCAACGACCATCGTTGCGCATCTTCCATATCCTGTATAGAATAACACAAATGGCAATATCTAAGTCTTCTGAGACATTATACATACTCACCAGCATTGCCACACACAGAGTATATTGAAATTGGAGGCTGTACCTCGCCATGATATACTGACTGAACCTTTTGAGCACATGAACTTGACGTTATGCCTCCAGTAGAATCAATAGGGTGATCTTGACCGATTGACCAATATATCAGCAACAACATATCTTACACTAACCCTTTGCGAACTCGTAGCACGTGCAGCAGAAAAAAAAAGTGGAATATGGCTTTATTGGAATGAAATTAAAAATGGTCCATACAAACAATGGACTGTGGCTATAAAAGTGAATTGCAAAAAAGACCCTATGTGATCTAGCAGGTCAAGTAAAAAGTCTGTAAGTGACATGAAAAGAACAAAAAACGTCCTTGCAGTTTCAGAACAAGCTGCTAGGGGGCTAAAACCTTTGTCTCTTCTTCCCATGCATACATGACAGCTACCACTCAAATTTGTAGCCTCCTACGCAGACTTTCTATAACGCCGGCGTATACATTGGTGGGGGGGGGGGGGAGGGGGGTGGATCAAGGCTCTCTTATGCCGGCAAGGGAGTTGTGTAGCCAAGGGAGTTGTGTAGCCGAGGGACGACGTGTAGCCAAGGGACGACGACTCGGCTACACAACTCCCTTGGCTACACAACTCCCTTGCCGACATTAGAGAACCTTGACCCCCAAACCAATATATACACCGCCGGTATAGGAAGTCTGTGAAGGAGGCTATCAAATTTGGAGATCGTTTTAGATTTAGATTAAAAGATACAAACAACTGACGTACTGCTGCAGTATCATAAGAACGCCATAAAGGACTTAAAATCGTATTTTTTCGAGGTATCATCAAAACCTACTTACATACAAAATATCAATGTAACCTATTGAGGAATTCTCGAGTTATTATTTTACACACACACACACACACACACACACTAACACACACACACACGAGCGCGCGCATATACACACATCCACACTCACAGAGAGACAGACAGACAAACATACAAACACAAAAATTCAACATTATTGGCAAAAAAAGTTCTCATTATCACACTATCTATTCTAAGATTTCGTTTCAGTAAAATGTTAAAACAGCTGCGCATTCCCTTTGATAAATCACCTAAGTCAGTTCAATAGTCATAAATAAATATCACCGTATGCTACCCGAGATGAATTGCTCTGGGATTCTGAATTATAGCTCATATCGCCCACAGCACATTTCTTTCACATATAAGAAATCCCACGCAATACGCTGATGTGTCCAAAGCCTGATCCTCGGGCGCAAGCGAGTCTAATTGTGTATTGACCCATGAGTGAGATCAATGAGGTTTGGCCGTGTGAACCACGTATCTCCACCACCAAAGTTTTCCCTGGCTAGACAAGATTTAACGGTGTATCCACGCATGAAGCTGTAGGTTATTATTTCTAACAATATCCTACAGCTTTAGTTATCACCCGATATACTTTCTGAGCATTTGAATAAAGCCTTGCTACAACATCGCATGTAATCCCGTACATTAAGTGCTGTCTACATCTTAACAACTATAATCGGTAAGGCAAGGAATTATGATTGATATTTACTTACTCAAAGGTAATTTGCCTGCATGCAGGACACTGAACCTATTGCTTATCATCGAGCGATTTGTTTTTATCAAAATAGAATAGAATCGTGCTGATTTTTCTTTCAAATAGAAAACGTTGACTTGGCTTTATGTTTTTAGCTGTTTTCATAATATTATGGGTTTTTGTAATCAACTGTTTTTTTTTATATTCGTATTTAATTCACATGAACTTTGTAATGTAAACCGGTCGTGAAATTTCTTTCCTAACCAAATGCAATTTTTTTTTTTTGTTCAGACACTTTGATAGCTCGTCAAACTTCTATTAGATTAAGCCCGGCTATGAAATATTAATGTGACAATACCCTGTCCCGATTAGGCTACCTCCCCATGTGTGAAGCGGTTGATATGAGACTTCTGCAACATACTGACTTATCCCATTTTGGCCTTTGAAATATTGAATATCTTTTACTTCTGCCATCTTCAGATAACGTTGACGATGGAATGGCTACATAATCATTGAAAAAATGCCTACCCACGACTTGATGACATAGCATGTTATACCAACAATTAAACTATTGATTATCAATTAAATCAAATCAAATCAAATCAAATCTAACCCAAAATAACACCAAACGCAAACTGGGTTCAACACAGGCAAGACCTCCATTACTCTACCCCTATGCACAGAGAGATGAGTAAATCTCTTGAGACCTGCAGAAAATGAATGAACCCAATTATGTTTCCTAAAAATATGCATACGCGTCAGGTAATTTGCCGAGGTTGACCACAAATCATGTGTACGGGAAGGCGCTGGCATGTCGGTTTTAATTATTTTCCATATCAACAACCTGCCAGGCCTGCAAATTAAGCATCACTAAGGCTTTACATATGCTTTATCTACGTCTAAATTGTTTGACGCGTCGATTTAATGAGTCAATTTAAAGCATGAGAACAGAAACTTTTTGACAGGCTTGAATAGTTTTTCACCATCCACAACGACATTTGCGGCAAGTTTAAAACCCGTGGATGCAAAACAAATCGATGTGCAATGATGATTTATTGGGGCTGACTATCTAAAACAGCAATTAGTTACGGCGATTCTTTTTATATATAGCATAACAACCATTTCTTCACAGGACCTGTGGTTTGAGAGAATGGTGCATCATTCAGTGACACTGCTTGAGGACAATGCGACAAAAAATACCAGAACAGTTCTTTTAAGAGTGTACCAGGGCTGTCTCCAGCTTTGATTTTTTTCCCGTCCCACTCATTGTTCGGGAGGCAATGTTTTGAATATTAGTTCTATGTTCTATATCTAAGGTTATGTGTCCTAAGGTTATGTCTTTAATGCAACCCCATGGGATAAAGAAAAAGACGCGTGTATTGATGTCTAAGAGTTCCAAATTACATTGTCTCGGTTTGGGAAAACACCGGTGCAAAGGGTAGATGCAGAAAAGTCAAAGCAGCAGCTCCTGTACATCATAATGACATCATTGCTCGTTAATAATTCAATTTCTTGGAGCGTGTGAATAAGGTTTCTGAAACTTTGTGGCCCATATATTTTTTTTAGAGAATTCTGTTCATTTTCATGTAGAATCTTCTTCCATTATTTGCAGAAATGGCTGGTTTTCTTACGACTATCTTGTTTTCAAGTACACATATCTAGTAGGACGGTATATGTGTTGCCCCGTGTCAAGGAATCTGCTGTATTTACGAAGTCACACGTACACGCTGGCGCGCCACTGCCCAACTCTTAAAAGTAGCTGTACCTTCAATAGTATCTATAGATTATTCATTAAGCATAGCTATTTATGGTGTTATGATTCTAAAACCCAAAATTTATATACAGATATACTTCATGAAATATTCAATAAACATTGCGATCTAGTTTTGTCGTAGGCAATCTTAGCCTTGAACCACGGTGACGCTAATATCTTAGTGTGCTCTGATCCTAGGTAATACCTATGCTGATCCCTTGATCCAATATGAGATAAACACAACTAATCTTACTATCTCAAAAGGATTACGTAACCAATTATGTGAGAACAATGATAACTTCGGGCAAATTCATCATAATCTTTACTGTGAAGAAAAAACTTGATAGAAATTGCATTGTCCGTTGACATAGTCAATCACAACAGCAGTGAACTCAAAGTTAAATATTTGACAATGTGTCACGATAAATCATACAGTAATCTTTTTGTTCAATTCTATCAAGTGCAGCAATTGGGTTTTCTTTGGGTGTAGACTGTAGATTGTTTTTCTCGCATCCCTTGATGATAAAATCCTTACAGCCAAAGCTAAGAGCCGAACTCGGGTCAAGGCTGTGACAGGCACGCGTCGTTAAACTTTACTGTTATATCGACATATCGATACTCCAGTAATTACTGTACGGATAGGAAAATGCAATTCGCGCACCTTCCATTGTTTCCTTTTGACCGTCATACGTACATGCTGCCAAAACCATGAATATGTACACAATTTTCTAAAATCTATACTGCACGGAATGACAATTTGTGGGTGGCAAACATCTAAGACAGGTAACAAAATAAACCCAAGATCTGCTTGGGAGGGCAGCTTTTAAACAGGTAGACGTATAAGGGATAACGTAAATGACAGTGTATAACACTGCCCTGCATTTAGTAGACAATTTTGAACGCAAGCGGCTGGCACATAGGAGGAAGGAAACATGGCTCCTACAAGAAGTGACCATGCGTTGTCATGCTGTCGTTGGTGGTGCTCTTACGGTTATTTGATACAATTGTCAGGTATAGGTAATTTAAAAATGAAACGTTTTCCTTTTCTGATCTGTTTACTTGAAATAGCGAATCAACCAATTATGAAGATCATTTGCACCAGGACAATAGATATCTTGATGCAGTTAGATTCATGGCGGAATGCAGTTATAGTCATGGTGGGCGTTAGATAGGCATCTTCTCTAAGAGTTGTGTCCCAGCGCCAACACCTTCACCGCCTGTTATAAATGCACGGTGATCCTACCAACGGCTGGGAAATTAGGTATTGATGCTGCCTGGTCGTGCGTGCGACTGTCAACCCCTGTATACCGTACAATGAATGAAGTCCTCTGGAAACTGGACCTCTGTAATTACAGCTTAACAACATGATGGACAAGTTTCATACGCTAGTAATCACCCGCCGAAATTGCCTCGGTGACTCGTTTGTTCCGCCACTGAATGACCGTCCACCTTCCGCCAGACTCTCTCTTGCCAATCACTCGAATATAACTTTGGGGATCGGGACATTAATCCTTACTACATACCAGAGTCCTACAGGCTGTAATATTGTACCGGCCTTTAGTATGGTGCCGGCGTAGGAAGTTAATTTGGCAAATGTTGCAGTTACGGCTGCGGAATTAACATTACCTCTTCAACCTGGCTGATCTTATGAGCTTTGTTAACCTTAGAGAGTTTGAAAAGGTCGTGTCAGCTGGAAATGCCATCAATCATAGATGGAAGGCCCTGCGAGGGCCACGAAGAGTCGGGGGCAGGCACACACAAGTAAATCTCCCAGGGACTTCAGAAGGAGCGGGTTGTCACCTTCGAGACGCCCTAAGGAGTAAAATCGATGGATCCATCAAGGCATGACGGACTTACACATGTATGTATGTATGGCGCAGACATGAGAAGGACTCTCATACGGAAACACATTATCCTCTAGGATTGTCCCGATGAACTCTTCAAGCCCTAGTGAGATTTCTTTCTAAATTCTCCCAGTACCAAAAGTTTTGGCATTAAAGGCTAATTGAAAAAAATTGATTATTTCTAACAAAAGAGCTGCTTTGACCAATTAGTGCAATTATTCATACCATGGATCATAGCGCGTGTCAATAATAGCCCTTTGGCGTAGAATACCTATTACCATTGTGCAAGAAGAATCGTTTTCTAATGCGTTTCCTGCCAATGTCGACTTTTAATCCTCCTTCAAAATGCAATATCTTAAATAAGTTAATAAGCAAAGTGCCGATTCAAGTATGTCTAAGTTCGTGTATGGGTAACGATATACAAGTAGCCAGATATTTTTTTTTTGATCTAGAATAAAATAATAAATACGTTCAGTCCTACGCTCGACTGAAAACAGCTAACATGAGAACCTACGCCAATGTCGAACTTCGTTATTCAATACGGCGTAATGCCAGTCTTAATTGCGAGGACATGTAGGAAATTACTTCACATCAATTTGGATTAAGATGACGATGATGTATGCGTGTGTGTCAGGGTGCGCCCAGAAATGTCAATAGGGCGGGGATGGAGGTCATCTAGACCATTAAAAATGAATCAGCCTGGACCCACAGAATGTACGGAAATCGAATATATCCCCACTGAGTTACTGATATGATCTTGTGGTCTACCACAGCGACTTTTTTTTTACTTTGTGTTTTAGTAGAGAGCAGTATATAAAATTATATATGACATAACAACTATGTTGACTATAGTGATAGCTCGTTTTCCCACAAGCCTCTCTCTATATATTTTTAGATTATACTGTAGTCTATATACATACAAATATAAACATTTACATAACCTATATATAACCAATATGTATCACAATAATAACTAATAACATAACAAATGTATGGCTTTATTTAATTACCTTCGCGACGAATGGTTTCGTCGAGTAGGTTATTCGATGGTGCTTGTCTGTGTGTCTGTTAGTGAACAGAATAAGTCGAGAACGCCTGGATGGTTTGTTGTCGTAGTTGGTGTGTCGGTGTGTATGTGGCAAATCTCAAGATGATTAGATTTTGGGCGAAGTGTTTTGCATAATTAACGAGAAAAGTGTAAAAATGTGTTCAATTGTATGCTTTACTATGCGTTCTGGTTGCGACGTGTGGGCTGTATTGTTTCAGGGGATATTGATACGGGTAGATGGGGGGCAAAGTTGGTCATGAGGGGTCATGAGGGGTCATGAGGCAGGCAGGAAACGTCAGTTACATGTACTGCCAGGGACAAATTGGCTATCAGCCAGCTGTAGGGCAGATACAAGAGATAGGCTTGCCCATATAGGCAGTAATGCTTTAAAGCACTAAAACAAGGGCTCAGAAAAGGATTCACCTTAATTGCAAGCCCCAAAAATTCTTATGCACCAGAAAGCCACATCTGTCTACTTTAGAATCATGCAAAGAAAATAGACAGTTGACCAGCTCGTTCTCTCGTAACAGCTGACAGACGAAAACAATCGTCAACTTTGACCTACTCCCAGCCTGGAAGAGTCCACTCGGAGCATGTGAAACCAAACCACAAAGATATCTCCTTACACCAATTAAAAGACTGAAACATACAAATTTTGACCAAAGTTGGATATACACGGCCTTATATGAGTAAGAACAGTCATTAATGCAGTGCCACAGCATGGGAATACCGAGCATGTCTGTGTGTCTGTTAGTGAACACGATAAGTCGAGAATTCTTGGAAGGATTGTCTTGGTATTTGGTATGTTGGTAGGTCTCGATGAAACCTGAAAATGACTAGATTTTGGGCCCCCTATCGGCTTGTTACGGTACTGCAGCGGAACTTCCTGTTATGATATCTCGTGTTGTGGACATGCTATGGAACTGATTTTTGAGTGGTAGATAGCTCGTTGGGCAGAGAGTAAGTGGTATAGGTTTGGGCCCCCTAGCAACTTTTTTGGAACTGCAGGGGTAGGTTTTGCTTCAGACTTTGAAAGGGAATAACTCAAGAAGGGCTTGATGGAAGGTCATGATTTTTTGCATGTACATAGCTTGAGCGATGATGTACATGATTGGATACTTATTATGCAAATCAGTAACTAATTTGCATAATTAATGAGGAAAGTTTATACATTCATCAATTTCCATGATAGGACTCGCAAACATGTGACATATGTAACTGAGGAAGAGAGAAATATTAATAGATATCAGCTATGCAAATGAGAACCTCATTTACATAATTAATGAGAAAATAATATAACTCGAGATGGGCTTGATGGATGGTCATGATTTTTGGTATGTAGATAGCTTATGTGATGCTTTGTATGATTGGATGATAATTATGCAAATCAGATTATAATTAATGAGGCAATTTTAAAAACCTGCTGTGTTCCATGATATGACTATTCAAATATGTGACATTTGTAACTGAGGAAGAGAGGAATGTCAATAGATAGAAATTATGCAAATGTAGGCCTAATTTGCATAATTCATGAGAAACTACTATCATTCCATACTAGTAAATAACGGCAATTTCATACTTGTTGCATTTAGAAGTTGTGTGAATGTGAACACCATTGAATCAAATTATGCTACTAAGGAGCTTATTTGCATTATTGATGAAAAATGTTAGCATAACCTTCTTTGTTAAGCTCATAATCATAACAAGGAGGTTTGGACAACTTATGTTATTTGGGTGAGGAGGATCAACTGGTATGATTTTTGATTGATGAAAAACACTCCTAATACGTCAGTCATAAAGGTCAAAATCATTTCGCGAAGGTATGAGATCATAGAACTCTTGTTTTGCCATGCATAGGGCTTAAAAACAGTCAACGTATTGTATGTCATGAAATGCAATGTCAAGAAGAAAGATGCCTTCTCTAATTAAGGTCGTATAGTCTTGTTACATGTATCATAAAATGTGAGCTATTGGTGGTAGCATTTACAAGCATGCTTTATATGTAACAACAATAAATATTGCTGGATTAGCAACTTTTATTGCATAGGGAAATATATTCAAGCGAATAGATACAATAGATAAGGATTATGACAGTGTCACATTAATATCGATGCAAAGATGACACGTAATTAGTGTAATATCGTCACTATCTTAGGCAATTATACCATCTCCTGTTTTGACATATTACTAGTAAGTATGGTTCGTTACACTTTCATTTCATACTTCACTACACATGCTAAGTGTAATTCAGATTTAGAGTGAAAAATATTCATGGCTTAAAGGAGATAGTATACTGGCATCATTAGCAATTGTGACACGTTATATTTCGTAAGCATATATTTACCACCCCAACATCTGCGTACTAGTATAATGTATGTGTATTTAATGATATTCTAAAATGTGTCAAATAGGGGTATTTGTCAGCCTCAAGCTTCCGAACTAGGCAAGATGGATATTATAGACATCTTCTTTCATCTCAACAAAATTGGTTTCCGGAAAGTGACAGCTTGACGAATGACTGGCGTGGGGTGTTTCTGATCTCTGAAGAAAAAAAGACTCTTTGAAGAAAAAAAGACTAATAGAGGGTGGAATTTTCTTGCAGCTACGGCGTGCATAAAAGAAAAACTTTGATATGCTGGTGTGTTAGGCCGAGATGTGGTTTTAGAATTATTCTAGAATATAGCAGAATACCAAGAGTAAACAAATCGCATATCTATTATACAGCTGCATGCAAAAATTCCTCACTGTACCATAGGTACGTGTTATATAAATACAATATAAAAATTACAGTTAAATTTTCCAGAATTCACTATAGCTAACTCATTGCTGCCTTGTAGGCTCAACATTTCCAGACATGACTAGAGACATCCGCATTGCAAAAAAATCACATCTTCATTTACGATTCAATACACGTAGACGTTTTAATCTCAAATCATTATTTATATACTCTTCTCATTTTGAGTAAGCAATTCCTGTAAGCTAGGGTAGAAATTAATCATCCTTAGGGCCTGGCCTAATTGTAAAAAAAACAACAGCAGTGCAAAATTGGAAACCACAGAGAATTAACAAGTCATCCGAATTGAGTTTCCGTATACACATCAATTTTACTTTATTTGTTAGAGTTGCTTTCAAAAAAGTACGTCAGTAAGCTGTAATGGAAAAAGTTGTGTTATCAATCCTTTAGAAGTATTTTCTCTGCAAAAAACAACCCATCATCCAGCCCATCTTTATTCACATAGCGGTAGTATTATTCACAGACGGTACAGGTGCAGGTTCGATTCTTCAATGTTTCTTGCATTTTGGTTGCACCTTAAATGTAAATCAGCGCAATCAATCAATGTCAACACCTGGAGATTTCTACCTAACTGAGCTGTAGGTCAAGAATTGGATGCTCTCCTAGTAGTCAAGTAATTGTTTTAACCCGAAAAAAGCTAATGGTGACGTTCCCTCAGGATAATTGAATTCCGTAAAACAATCAAGCTTCATCGATGAGTTTTTGCCAGGCTTCATTTTTCACTTGAAATAGAAAAATTAGTTAGTCTATTGTATAAGTAGAATACTAACTGCATAGCTGATATATTCTGATGGTATTGCATTATTTGTTAACTACATTGCTCTTATCATCGTCATAGTTTACTAGTTAAAGTAACATAGTCATAGTTTATAGCTGAGTCAAAATCATTGAATGAATGGATGAATGTAGGTATATTTGATCATTTGGATTCTATTTGAAAAGTACATAGCAGCAATAGAGCTGAATTGCGTACTTTTTACATATGTTAATTAAAACTTACCGGTTTACAATAATATGATCATTCCTATTTAACAATATACATATGCTACAATCACAAGTTAACGCTACCTTAAAACAGGTAGGTTGTAAGACTGATACGTCGGGGTTTATAGTACAAACATAACACCTCATAGAAATGCAATGTCTTTTAGCTCATGCGGCATTCCAAGCAACACTAATACATGAACGTGGTATCGGTCTTTGCACTGACTCCATCGCATTAGTCAAGTGCAGGCGAATATAATTGAAATCCTTTAACACTTTACATTCGTCACATTTGTATTCTTTATTAGTCTTAAGATATAAACCCTAATTCAACGCACAACCGTGGATGATGAATCCATGCCGACCTGGCAGCTGTAATGCTGTTAGTTCCATAAGAGATTAGACAAATATATCCTAAAATGTTGAGGTCCCCATTCTACTTGACGGCGATCACGCTGCGCTCTTGCTACGACCTACCTTGATTTTGTCTTACCCTTAACGTAATAATAATGGGCTATCCTACAATGTGTATAAGTATGACCGAAAAGGCAACAAAACACAGAAAGCGAAAAAGATTATTTTATTTTCCTATGAGATTCGTTGAGCGCTCT
This sequence comes from Branchiostoma lanceolatum, assembly GCF_035083965.1. Classification (NCBI taxonomy): domain Eukaryota; kingdom Metazoa; phylum Chordata; class Leptocardii; order Amphioxiformes; family Branchiostomatidae; genus Branchiostoma; species Branchiostoma lanceolatum. The sequence goes on from NC_089735.1 coordinate 9,980,779, forward strand.
GTCAAATCTTACGTCACAGAGAACGTGACGAGGGTGACACAAATATCACACTGGGACTTCTATGATGCATTTTTAACATACTTGACATTACCATAAACATGATGTCAAGGGCAAGTTTTCCGATGTCCACCCTATGTAGAACTAGTGCAGCATACAACAGTAGACCATTGATACATATCAGTTTGGTGACACTAAATATCATTTATTGTCTGAGAAAATGTGGTAAGAATTCCATTTGTCTTATTATATTGACTTTGACCCTGAAAGTGCTGTGCCTAATGCCTATGTTTTGGCAAGTGTCTAAAAGACTACCCACCCAGAAAATAAATGGCAGTTTCCTACAGCAGGCGAACGAAGGGTAACCTTACGACCCAAACATATGGAGCCCACAATAACACGGCCATTTATCAGTATCATACCATACCTTAACTACATTGCTTTATAATTAGGTAACACACAGATGTGAAAACATGACAATGTACTGTGGTCGTAAGATATAGTGTCCCAAAGGCCAGAGTGACCCTTAGCCAAGTCTAGCTTTCTTACCACGCACGTTGAATGCAGACTGAAGTAGAATGATAAGGACTGGCTAAAACCCCTCTTGGGTTGTCTGGGTAGAGATTTCATGCATAAGTAGCTAGTCTGTGAAATGAGTGAAGAAACCGGATCAAAGGCTTAGTGTATGTAGTAGATAATCCTTTGGACGCATTCAGTGTTTATGGCTCCTCATCGAGTGAAGAATGCAATGGCATGGTACACGATTATTTCTTTAGTTGTTAAGTCAGAGCACGTTTCTTCATGATATTTACAAAGGTCTCACGAGTGAATCCATTGCAAGTAGTTAAATCATTTTCTTAAAAGAAGTGGAGCGAAGTAGTAAAATCGCCTCGGGCTCATGCAAATGAGTATAGAGTGTGCGCTACCATCCATTTTAGAAAGGCTGAGGCACCTATAATCTAGGAACCCTTAAGTCCTAGTGGGCGTAAAGATCGCGTAAAACGGAAAAATCTGAAAGGTCAATGCCATGGACACGACCATGGTAGTTCTGTCTGGAAACCATCAAAAGCACCTAACATTTGGAGACATGGTTTCAATTACATGGCCTAGTTAAAATCTAACACCTGTACCTAATTACGTTAACAAAGTATTAACACATATGACTTCATCAACCATGACGCAATCAGTGCTTTTCCAAAACAAATGTACATAGCAAAATGAATGGCGATAAATGACTGATATAAATAAAGTATTCTTTAATTATTACAAACATCAATAATGTTGCCTACGGCAGGTCATAGCAGCTATCTTTTATGTCAAACAATTGTGATGACGCAGTGAATTATTAAATCAATCATAACAAATCTCCAAATAAGCATAAGATTTACATTATCTTTCTGCCCGAATATCTATTGACCATCAATAACATTAAATCCCATAGCCATTAGCGTTTATGTTTGTTGCCGTTTTTTTTCTCTCAAAACCAATTGGTAATGTGAATTAAGTTACATTTTGATGTATGTTTTAACTTCAGTGTCTAATCAACTTTTTTGAGGACATGTCAATGTATAAATCTAACCTATAGGCTCTTGGAAACCATCATTCCTCGCTCTCAATTTTAACCATGAGTAGGAATAATTTTCAATTCTGAAAAGATCATATATTGCATGGGCACTTTTATAGAAGAGGTTACCCACGATCTTATATGAAAAATAGATAAATACTCTGGATGCCTAAGTATGGGTATTTGTTTGTTTATTTGTGTGATTGTGTTGAGCAACCTCGACAGACTCTTACCTACAAAACAGAAAATATAAAACATGTTGATACTGTTTCTTGCTAGGTTTCATTTTTTTCAGAAATATCCTTCTTTTATGTCCAAGCTCTTGAAGACTATTCACGGTCGCATAGACGTTTCTAATGCACGGAAACTTTTCCATTAACCTAGATAACAGGTTGCGCATGTCCTATTATTCCTTAGTAGAGTTCTAATAGTCTACTTTGGCCTGCAGATTTTTGTTTACAATTCTTGACAACCTATATGCTCAGCCACTCTGCGATTCAAGTGTCCCTTTTCTGTAGGAGTGTTTTGTGACTTGCAATTCTCCTACCCTTTGCTCTATACATATTTCTTTGCTCAATGGGGTTTCCATATGTTCTGGTATTCTTCCCAGAAAATTGGATCTTACCACCATGGGCGGATTTCCAGACGGCATTCTTAACGTTAATGGCCACTGGCGCTCTTTTTTTTCTGTGCTGGGAAGTTTTCGCCGTATGTCATTGAGTCTTCCCAAGATCCAATTACAACACAACTAGAGTCTGCTTGCCTTTTGCAAGCTGAATGTGAATAACTCACGGTGTGTACCAACTAGTCCATTATTGTAGGGTAGTCGTTTTTCTTTTAAATACTTGTTCTTATTGTCGCATTTGAAAAGTCGTCTGATGATAAAAAAGAGATGATCACTACAACGGAAACAGTGGATTGTAAAAGTCAACAATGACACAAATGGGAATAGGATAGAGATGTATGCAGTTCATTAGGTGTATTCTCGAAGAGTATGCATAGACAGATAAAACATGTTTTTAAAACCTATCCACTACAATGCACAAATGCTCAGCAATTATCAAAGTACCAGTATAAAAGATGATCTTGATAAAGAAACGACCAAGCATCGTCCGACAATGATTTTTCACAACCACGTCGAAGAATAGATCATTAACCCTTAAAAAGGAATTATCTTATTACGAAGATATCTTCCAAACCAATACACGGCGGTCCTCATTTATTACGACGCTTGTGCATGGCAGGTGTTGAAAGAAGTCCTACAGGACCAGCAAAGAAATCTCATAATCTAAGTACGCAGAGCGTTCACGTGCATGAAGTAAGAAATGTGCCCCCCCTATCCTCAAGAGAGCAATCGGTAACAGCTAACGACAAGGTGCATACAACGGGATCTATCTAGAAATGTACAAGGGATGTCTAGTAGTAGGAAGGAAAATACAGTGGGCTGTATTTTAACTTTCTTAGCATAACACCGTATACTTCTCATCAATTGCGTATATATATATAACCTCGTCTCTTGGTGAATTCAAAATTTCACAAAAACAAATAATTCATTTCATCAAGCAGAACTTTTGAGATAAATATGTACTAGATAGTATGGTACCTCCCGTGTATGTTACAGTTGAGTGACTTTGATCAAATACAATTTCATCTTTTATCATAATGACTGAGATGGGTTCATCATATTCCCGACACAATACTGAGTAAATGCTTTGCATTACATTGAATCCCCAATTTTGGCCAGAGCAGGAGTTGGCTTCCATAGATGTTTAGAATAACTGATATCTTTATCCATTTCAATTGAATATGGATCCACTGTGATTATGGTAGTAAAGCCAGGCAATCATTTTTTACGAATTATGGTATATATGGTAGTCATATCACAATAAATGAGGACAGTATTATGGCTTAATGTGGAGCCGAGTTTAGAGAAACCGCAAGTAAAGGATTTATGTGATTATGATATCAAGAACTTCCACCATTACGGAATCCAATTTTCCCGTTATACATTATTAGATTCTCGTTATATCGTGCCGTATATCAAATTGATATTCTAATTATCTCACAGGTATAATATGCATGGCGCATATAAACTTAAAGCCACAAAAAGGAAAAGTATATCATTCTCATCACGAAGTTTTTGCTCTTAATCCCAGATTACCTGCTAGTGTCTGCTTTAATGCTTTAAGTTTTTATCATTCCGCGTGAAACATCTTCATTAGCGATTCCATTCCTGCATTTCACAATCTCATCCTGCGATCCTCGGGGCAAGCTTACACACACCTCTCTGCACAGCTTGAATATTACACAGACAGTAGTGGGATGAACGGCAAGTAAGATTACCGGGAAGCATGGGTTTAACATACAGACTGAGATCCTTCTGGCGTTAACGGGATGCAGACATCACAGTAGTTCCGCCCACGGGATGGATGAAATGGTCGTTTACTTTGTTCATCATTCACGTTGCTGCAACGTATGAAGCCGGCATGTTTGTGGACCAGATGTACAGTATGTTTTTAAACATCTAATAGACCACAGGGAATATTTCATCTCTGGGAAAACTAGACGAATAATTATGTACGACCGGGAGATTATAGTGTGGTTGCGCGTGAAAGAAAGGATCCAACAAAAAAAGCGTGGTCACTTTCCGTGAAATCATGGAAAGCAGAAAGCCAGTTTATTTGCATGCGATCACATGGTTATATATCAAACACGATAATCTAAATCATATGCAATTTGACTGCCGAAGCCCAGAACAAATGCTCAGAAAAAAAGCTCTTTGTACAGAATGTCCATGCAGCACCTGAAATGGTTTGAAACTGTAATGCTATTAGATATTTTTCACACTGAATATGGACTTCAAGCAGTCTTATCTCTCTTTATCATTTATGAACATGTTTATTCTGTATATATTATGTTCCTGTGTGAAAAGTAGTTTTGCCCAGTTATGTCTGTTGATGACGACCACAGGAAGAGTAGCTGCAATTGTGTAATTGTATATACTATAGTTAACATATTGTGGATCTAAATAAACTCAAACTCAGAGTATGTATGGCCCTTGTCTAGCCACTTATTATGCGGTATATGTACGTCAAGGTTCTATAGTTATGACGTCAGATTGACATTTTATATGTCACAACACATTTTATGATCAGAGTTAGATATTAAGCCATACAATGTCAAAATACGCAGTCTGATATTACGATATTCATTAATAATTCATAAGACGTGATGAATTTCATGATCTCCTTCAGGCAAAAGCACATTATATGTTGCCCCATCTCATGCTGATATCGACATTTGTGCCGACATGATACATACACTATTTCTATATTTCATACAGACGTTAGATATTCACTGTACGCAAAGATGACACATAACTGGTAGTAAAATTCTGACAGTAATAGCGATACATATTAACACCTCGTAATTACTTGCTAAATATTTCCCACAGTAATTATACTTTAAGCCTCCTAAGTATTGATTTATATTCCAATAAGCGTCGTGATATTACGAGAAGCTTTAAGGTCGGTTTGAGGACAGACGTGTTAGTCCAATAGATCTGAGTATTGAACAACTTTTGGTAACCTAGAAGCAAAACTGATCAAATACCTTCACACAGTTAGGGCGTTGTTAACTTTTTTTTATGGTGTATAGATATAAAATATAATACATACAGGACGATTTAGATTTTCATTTAGATCTATTTTCTCTCTGGTTGTGCAAATAAGTAGCGTTGAAAATGGCATTGGTCGTGATAACTCCTACTGGGTTCGCATGCAAGCACTGTCCTAATAAGCATGACTGCGCTGGTAGTATAAATCCTAAGCTGGTAGAAAATAATGGTAGTAGCTTTCTACGGCTAAATTTCTTTCAAATCTTCTTGACTCATAAAAAGGGGAAACGACGCCATTACTGGTACCAAACTTGCCGTTCGCAATTGCACGAAGGTGGCAAACTACGATTTGTCTTAGTTTCTAGTCTAATGAAACTACGGTGACATAATTCAGATACGTTTCAATACCAGAGGTTTCCAGCAATCATGTAATAGAGAAAGTCAAAATCAAATCAAAATACAATCTACGTGGCAAGATTAATTATGTAGGAGTACGGTCGCCCACAAATCGTCTTCTTCGCTAATTAGACATGACTTTACCTATGAGGCATAGTTCTGCTGCTGACATGAAACATGGGTGCGTTGGAAGTGCTTCTCGACATCAGATGAAGAATAGCTTTAACAGTTAACAGTTCTAGAAATCTCTTCATGGCAAGCTGTGAGTTATATATGGACACACGTACCTATCGTTTGGGATACGCTGCTGTATTGCCTCTCAAGCAGCAATGTTTCGAAAATTACATTTTTAAAACTAACTGGAAAATTTGAAATTACGACAAATCTAAAATATAAGATTTATATTTTAGCTACGTGTTCGAAACAGGTGACAGTGTATATGAGTATGATATAATGTACCTTATAATATTCACTAAATGACGGGTTGATCATAAAAATGCATATTACGCATTACGTCATCAAAATGCATATTACTTTTTCACATGGACTAGCTGTAGCCATATTCTCAAATTTCAAGTAATCAACGTTAGAACACTCAGATACATTCAAATATTCATACTCTCCCCGCACCATCCCACAGTGAAACGCCCTGCCTGGCGCGGTTGTGACGGCTCCCACCGTTGAGTCGTTTCGCGCCAGGCTGGAGGCCTGCCCGCCTTAGCCTGAGACTTCCTCCCCCCTACTTTGCCCCTCGCGGGGTCATCTTGGGGTATCTTAAGTTGAAGTTGAAGTAATATACCCAGCGCTCTCAATATTGTAAATATATCTATGTTTGTTCATTTCACTTATCCATAACGGTGATGGCTACTGCATCTGTGGATAGCACGTTTATATTTCATACATTTAAATCATCCTTAATTAAGAAGAATACGAAGCAAACAATACTCCGAATGTAGTCCAAATGTTGACGTATTGTTGGTTGCAATATAAATAAGACAGGCTATCAAGGCGTCAGAAAGCGTATCAACTGAATGAGTCGTACGTCAGTGCAGCTTATCTCAGGGAAAACAGTCGGAGCTTCGTTGGGTTTACGTTTTTTTTTAAACTTCAAACGATGGCATATGCGTCATATCCATAAATCTTGCTCCAATCCGAGTTCCTAATATCTGGGGAAAAATACGCCTTCGATTGTTTCCAGCTTTGACCCCTAAAATTGCTTTTATCAACTATGTAGTAAAAGATACATAAAACTATATCACAAAACTGTAAAATTCCTCATGCGTTTATGTTCACATCGATCCAGAAAATAAAAGTGTGATGAAAAAATACGAAAGAGGTGAAGGAAAACTGACGGTTCCCTTTCAGCAACTCCTGGCGATGAATGTATTTTTTTGGAAAAGAAACTATATTAAACTCAACTGGGGTCAGAAAAGGCACTCCAATCACTTACAGCGCAAGTGGAAATTGCTTCTATCGACCAAGACCTAATACAGTTCCTGGCAGCGGCAGCGAATTTTCGTCTTTCAAAGGCCAAAGATGACAACAAGGAGGTGAATTTTCCCCTTTACCAACAATACATAGAAACATTATTCTTATTTTCTCCATGGAGCTTTTTACTCTTCATTTCTGCGAGGTTTGATCACTTCTGTAACAAAGGATAAGGCAATAACTGGTCTGTCAATACTTATTTGTGCAGAGGGACAACTTTAAGCTGAAGAAAGCTGACATCGTTGTTATATTTGGCAACATACAGAGAAGCAACAAAAACAAACTAATAGACTACTTTTTGTGTGTGTTTGGGTGTTAAAGTCACCATAATAGAGTGTTCTGGTTTGGTTAATAACAATTTTGAATCCAAGAACGTAATTGTATTGGTAACTTGACCTTGAACCTAGACTAGGCTAGGCAGCCGTTGCATTATACAACATCTATATTCTGGTAACCCCTAGTGTTGACAGCCACTCGAAAGGAGAATGGCAAGTCTACAACCCCCTAGTACCCTTCAGATTAATTACAGCCAGGTGTAACATCATATCACGCACAACCATTGGACCAACTTCAACTTGACGGCTTATAAGATCAATTAAGAAACCTTTGGTTGAGCTTAAAAATTACCTTAAAGTTTTGCAGTGTGGATTATAAATGGTTCACCTATCTGTCCATCTGTGAATACTTCTTACAAATTTAGTTGATTCTGAACGCTTATTGTCTAAAAGATCACATCTTTTAGAAAATAACACTCTCCTCTGGACGTGTGTATCCCTTTAACAAAGGTTACTTGCTACTCAGTTCTTGATGCAAATACACTTTTTTTCATTTCTTTATCAAGATTGACCTCACCACTTACTGTACTGTTTAGAACGTTGATATTATCTATTGATTCTCAGCCTTAGCTATCTTTATCAACCAGGCTTCCTTTATCAACCAGACTTTATTTCTAAGACATTCCTTGTCTAGACATATTGATATATGGATATATTGACTCATTATTATACACAGTAGGGTTTATCTCCCACAAGAATCTAGTTGAATATACGTTAACACGAAGGCAACTTTAATCGAATGCATTTGAACTAAGTGTTGTCGAATATAACGCTTTGCGTCATATAAAACCTTGATCGAAATTCTATATTTTACACATATGGGATGGCTCTATTGTCAACCTTCTAAGGTATTTCTATGTCTCTGGATATCATGGAAACATTGTAACAAAGAAGTTCAATCTACCAGAAGATAGATGATCAACTGTTCTGTGAGTCACAATGGTCACTGCAGGCATGATCTCCACAGCTATCCTAACCGTTAATTAAGAACCAATCTCGACACAATCAATTGGGACAATACGAAAAGGGAAAAGAATTAGGGATGTTTTCCTTTTACAATGTCTGTTGGATTATATCGATCGGTTTAATCTAACTTTCCGCTTTGGCAATCCACTTTAATGGCTTCCCACTTTTACAACTGAAGAAAATGAAACTCTCTGCTGCCAAAACATAAATAAGCAGACTTTATTATAACAGTAAGCATTTTCTTGAAACTTTAAGTGAAACTTTTTTATCCCTTTGACTGTACGAGATGCTTAATCGATTTATATGGGTGAGATTAATTGTCAATGTAGTAAACGACTGGTGGAAGCGGTTAGTTGAGCTGTAAGTAACTTCGAGAACATGCTGTGGGATTGGGGAAGAATTTAAATATTCGGTCTAGCAATCTCTAAGTTCTTGTAGAAACACTCTACTACTTAGGTTAGCTGAGGTGTGAGTAACGTCGAGGACAAGTTGTGGTATTGGGGTACAATTTAAGTATTCTGTCTAGCCATGTTTCTTGTAGAAACGCCATACTACTTTATACATTCACAGTTAATATACATGTAATGATGAAATTTGTAAAATATCTCTTAACTGATACAGCAACAATGTATGATAAATCTAATGTCGTAGCATTTCTTCAGTGCCAACCACTGTACCTGATGTAGTATTATTTAAGATAATTTTTGCTTCTATCAAATTTGGACGATGAAATGCTACTGTTCTTGTATAAGTAACGAAGATGAACAACTACATTCTGACAGATGTATAAGTCATATTTCCAACTTAAAAACGTCACATTTCATCATTATTATGCTGTTGTTGTTCGACGAAATTCTACTATGTTGTCAAGATATCTGTCAAAGGTAAATTGTTATCCAGTAATACACTCCCAAGAGATGGTATTTTAAGTGCTGCCCTTAGGCAATGTAGACCGTCACATGTGCACGTATCTTTGTTTCAGAGTGAGCTCTAAGTGATAGCAGTTTGTGATTACTATCAGTGTCACTATATCAGGGTTGGGTAGGGTTTAAAACAAAACTCCATGCGTGTTTGTCCTATTTCTTTTGGTTCGGTTTTGAAAACTCATCATTGCCAAACAATTCGATGTCATTGCTTTGTATTCAGTGTGTGGATTAATTTTCCCGGTGGATCCAATAAGCTTTGTCAGAACCCTGCTGATCGTTGTGATTCAACGCTATAGTTTGACCTATTAGACAATGCGATACGGCTCAATGCCATCGCTATCTGGCTATGAATGCATTAGACACAGATTCGCACCCAGGCAAAGGTTACTCGCGGTCAGAAACAATGGAATATATGCTATTGAGTGGCTTGTAAAGTTTCTTTTTAAATCGTGTGCTGTAATTGTATATCAGAATTGTTTAGGAAAGAATTACCAGTACAACATGTCGTGTGACATGAAAAGATAATGACAATCTAGGATAACTGAGAACCCGGTTGCTTTAGTGTACCAAGTCTTTAACTTCATGTGTAACATGAGCAGCAGGTCAAAGGTGGTTGGAAGTCGATACCGAGCCCCGACCAAGGACATTTAATGGGCTCTGATATAGATAGCCCCTTTAGCTTCCCTGCCAGACACATCTTTGCATTCTCTTTCAAATAATGTTATGTGTATGTGTACCAATGTTATGTTATGTTATCATGTATATGAATCCAGGAAGAGTAGTGAATTGCATCCGTGTAATTCACTAATGGATGTCATTTTAACAATAAACAATAAACAATAATGGTTAACTATGTCCGGTGAAATCTAAATTTCTAAGTTAACGCAATTTGTTTCTTCAGGTGCGTTTTTTGAAGAGCCAACGACTGCAGAGGAAACAGCGTTCAAATATGCGGTAGACCAGATCAACAGAAACAGCAGCATACTACCAGGGGTCAAACTTCTTTACAAAAAGGAAGTCATGAACAGATCCAACCCATTTCTAGCGACCATCAAAGGTAAGTGATATATTCTTACTACCTCAAGAGAAAGGATATAGACTCATTATAGAGGTATGTATAGTTTATGTTACGGGGGACGGTTCTGAAATTAGGTTTTAGCCCCATAGGTAGTTTTGGACGCTGTCCTCTGATGATTATGCCCCTACAGATGTTGATAAACTTCTTTACAATAAGGAAGTCATGGACAGCCCCAACCCATTTCTAACGACCATCAAAGGTACGTGATATATTCTTATTACCTCGGAGAAAGGGGATAGACTCATTATGGAGGTATATATAGCTTAAATGTGGTTTAGGCCCAATGGCTAGTTTTGGACACTGTCTTCTTACGACTCTGCCTCTGCAGGTGTTGAAACACGTTATAAATGATTGCTAAACATGAACTCAGTTCAGGTCTTTTTATTTTTGTTTACTGAAGGTATGACATTAATGTATTGGTGATATTCCTTTAGATCAATAGAGTGAAAAAGGACTAAGGAAGATTTTAGCATTCTACTAGTATCGTCGATGTTCCTTCTCCTGTTCAGCTTCGCAAGGCAAATTTAATGTAGTAATATCGTACCGATGGTCTTTACGGATTTTGTGGAAATCGAAGAAGCCCATTTCCATTTTGATGGGATTTTGATCATGTCTCAATTCCGGGATATTTTCCTTAGAGTGCACAGAAATGACCGTGGCTAAACGCCCTGAAATGCGTTCCCAAGGTTGTGTCTCTTTTATTTATTGAACCGAAACGGGGGGCGTCTGGTCCCTGTACGTGGATAGTTCTCCGGTAGGTTTGGCGCCATTTCTCTAAGCCAACCCAATTACTCCGCTGCATTAACCCAGGGTAGGGTTAGCCGTGAGAAAACCACCTTCTGAATATCAATCCTGACCGAGGAGCCAACTTTAAAGCCATAACATAGATTATGACGTCAAAATCCAGCGGTCAAATACCATATAATGAAACCACAAGGGGAAGGCAATTATGGCAAACGTGAAGTTAATGCCCATAGTGTTATTACCCTTGCGGTGGTCAATGGCGTTCTCAAGCAACTCAAGCATTCAGCCGTGCTACCCAGAATAAAGGGCTGGGTTTGATGTATGCGGCTCTGCGTCCGGTTCTTTTTCCTTCGACAGTTAGAGGTCACGCTGGAACATGAGCTTGTCAAAAGTACTCTAGCCACTTATTTATCGAGGAAGGACAACACTATGTCCAAGTCAACCTCTTCTTCCTAAAGAATCTTTAATAGACATGAGTTAAAGCGCCATTTTGAATACTACATTATGTCTTTAACCTACTTATTGATCGCCAAATTCACAAAACACTCCATTGATCCCAAGCTTCAAGAGACTAAACAGTTTTGGTCCAAAAAAGTTGAATATATAGCAATGTCAATCTAACAGTTCTAGGCGCTAAATGAAGGTATTTATATTCAAGCAAGGGTCAGACTCTTCTGTTTTGAACCTTGATTAACAGAAATCTCTTTTAAACAGGCAGTATATACATTACACTTAAGAATGTACTTGCAACAATGTGAGGTAGCATCCCGAAGGTATAGCGAAATGTTCGCATTGGAAGCTTTAACATGGTACAAATGCAACCATGCAATGGAGCTTCGGCCCCCTGCTGTTTGCCATGTAAGAAAAAGTGACTTTTGGCCTTGCACCAGGAAATAATATTTCATGCGTAAGTATAAAATCGTAGGTGAGTCCAACTCTAATAAATCATAATCGATAGTGGGGATTTATTTATTCTGAAAACAAACTTTTCGATGTGAAATGATATACGGGCAACAACGATTTCTAGTGAAATCTACCTTGCGTTAAGAAGAACTTACGAGCGATATAAGAAAGGATATGACAGCTGACATATTGCCAATAAAAAGTGATGATTTTGTCCTCTATGACATTGATCCGTCCTTGGTGTACATTATTGATGTAACTGCAGCTGGGTGGTATTTCACAGGTATCACTCATGAATTATGAAAGTAGGACAGCAGTCAGAAAGAGTAACAAGACAACATAACAACTAACAATAACAATTCTATTGATATATTTATCTAAACTATTTCTCCAAAGCTATCACTAAGCATGATGGGAATATGTTTTTCTTTAATTCAAATACCTCGTATTACAGGAGGTATCCTCTAATAAATATCAAACTGTATGAAAAAGGCATAATATGATACTCAAAGGATGAGCGAGACAAAGAATAATCATAAGGGCCAAAGCTCATTTTGTAAAATATCGTTTTGATATTCCTTAAACGCCTTTATGTATCCAGTGACTTGATCCCCACTGGGTATTTTAAACAAATTGCACCTTTGGGTAGAATTATGATGGAGAAAGACCACCGCCCCATGTGTGCTGTAGGCGTTACTTCAGATATTAACTGTTCTCCTTTGGAAAATTACTGCTTCGGGCGGCCATTTTATCACAAGGGTGCACCTTCTAATGTGAAATGATGCGAAAAGTTCAAAACAGCATAGGGTTTCACACATTGGACCATTTGGACGTCCTCTAAAAGAAATGGATTTTATGCAGATCTTGATGCAAAGTATATCCAAATAAAGAACGTCTTATATTTCTTATGAACGATTAGGACACAATTTATTACAAATTGTTTACTTAGGATAACTGAAACAGTAAGTAAAATGCGTGACAAAAATCACGATAGCGGCATCTGATGGCTCTAACATCGGTAACAACAATAACGAAACTGTAACCCGAGACGAAAAAATCAGTCGTAAAGCAAATTTTTGGATGTAGCTACTGTTGTATATCAACCTTCAAGTTTTTCCCTGCCTTCATAACTTAGTAAATAATTTGGATCACCAAGACAGTTTGTAATGTGTGCCAACAACAAAAACTAAAATGATAACAAAATTTACCGTACTTCATGATATGAGATAGCAACAGCATTAGTGAGTCACACATACACACAAAATACCACAAAAATTGAATGAGCATCGTCAGGCCACTGCAACATTAGTGAGTCACACACAAAAACGCTACAGAACAAAAACCTAGTGCACGACGTAAGGTCATTACAACATTAGCGACTGGCCTCGATGCTCTTTCAACCATCTGCGTCTTATCAAAGGTGCACTAAAAGTTTCATGGACGTGCATTTAGGAGTGATCTCTTGGTAATATGCATGATGGCCTTTCTAACAGACTGAATTGCTAATGCGTTTTGAGGGCTGAGTCAAGCTGTTCAATGCCTGTATATGTATCTCAGCGTGTGTGCGCGCCATTCGATGTCCGGGACACTTAAGCTATCTGCGGGGTGCCGAACATACTTCAATGCATACGTTGAACCTAAAATAGCATGTGCAAACAATATGTTAAGATGATAATCTTACACTTCTTAAAAATGTAGCCAGAACATATGCTAGAATATTACTTATCTCTCATGGTAGTGGAAACGCATTTTTCTTCGAGATAGCTACGTTTTATATTAATACGATTGTTTCAATGAAACTTTACCCAATTCTTCATCGAGGCGATAATTACGGATTTTGAATTATGTATGAGGCGATGAATGCTGATATAAAGTGGAATACCGACGTTTCCGCAGAGATGGCCATAGCTGGAAATTAAAACTATAAATCGTGGGTCCGATATAGCGTTCCAGTAGTCAACATGGGTATTCATCAAAGATCTGCATATACAAAAGCTATGGCAATGATCAAGTAGGCATCGGAACATCAAATAAGTGCATTCTCAATCACGGCCATCAAGTAGTTAATGATTAATTAACCCTATCCAGACTGGGCTTTTTTGGTATATCTGGGACTGGGGGGGGCTGATTCGGCCCCCCCCCCTCATAATTTCCGAACGGTATGATGTATCATCACCAAATTTGCAGGGAGTGATATTAACGTCAAGTTTTATAATTCCTGTAATTTTGGTGACGTTATGACGTAATATGACGTAATTATGACGTCATCGATGTGATTTTATTGGCTAAATAGGGAATTCCCGTGATATCTAAAGGTATTAAACAAAACGGTTTGTATTATTCATTTTAAGGTATGCAAGGCATACAACGTCAATGGTAAGTACGTTGACGTCAAAACGACGCCATAGAGTGACGTCATGTGTTGTTAGCGATCCCTTGGGGTCCGCCATCTTGGATCGGCCATTTTGAAATTTTTAAAAATCCTTTTTTTCCACTTATGACCCCAAAGGACACTGAAAATAGACTAGAAACGTTAATCTAAATGTTTCTGATAAAGAAAATGTCAGGTATTGACGATTTTAAAGGCTAAAAAGCCTGCTGATACCTGAAATAGTGATAAAGTCCGCCATCTTGGATTTTGACTGATTGCGTCATCAAATTAGCATAAATTATGAATATTAAATCAGGAAAGTTACATCTAATTACATATGATGTTATACATGTGGGAAAACTAGTGTAGTTGTGCAAGAAAACCTGAGAAATATCATTGTTTTCAAAAAATTATTGATTTTTGCATAAAATGCCTGTCAGAAACCCGTTGCCATGGCAACATGAAAAATGATAAACTTTAACCATTAGTATAAAATTGTTCCCAACAAAATTTTAGGAAAAGTCACCAAGTTTGGTAGTCGTAGCCTACATCGTTTGGCAGTAATATGATGTCAAAGTTGCCGCGGGCACTTTTAGCCCCCCCCCCAGTCTGGATAGGGTTAATAAACTCTTATTCATAATGTAAATGTATATTCATGCTATACATCTGCAGAACTAGCTAGAGAACAAAAGAAGTTATCTTTCATCTAATTCATGTTAGCCATGTCTATTATTCAATAAACTGAGCTGTTAAACCTAAATGAAATATTCTAACCAACATGTAAGATAATTTCATGACATTAATACCGTCGGTGATATCAATTCATTCCGCAGTATAGTACGCATAATAAAAAATGTTACATTCCCTATTATATAAAAAAAATCCTCCGCACTTTTTTCGCCACCGAATTCTCTGACACTATTCAAATCATCTAAGCATTGAGACCTTTGAATATAAACTATAAAAACTCAACATCGGACATTAATGAATTGCGAGATTTTTTTAAAGAGATAACTATCAATATAATCTACTTTATTCCAAAATATAGATGTTTATTTAATTTAACAGATGCAGAACACTTACCTTTGGTTTTCGTCCACATCGTGCTCATTAGGGACCAGTCAGATTGCCACCTTTTCTTTTTCAATATTACAAGCCAATCAACAAAATGCATTCACCAATCAATGTGGAAATAACCAAGTTAAAATTTACCTCTTGTTTCTGTCTACAGTGTGTTCCTTGAAGACCAGTCAGATTGCCCCCCCCCCTTTTTTTAAATATCACCAGCCAGTCAACAAATAGTGTTTAATGTAGAAATAATCAAGTTAACTTTTTCTGTTGTTTTTGTCCACAGTGTGTTCCTTGATGACCAGTCAGATTGTTAGCATCACCAGTCAATCAACAACAACAAAAATCCTTCTCCGGTCCAGGTGGAAATAATCAATTCAACATTTTCTGTTCTTCTGTCTACAGTGTGTTCCTTGATGACCAGCCAGATTGCCGCACTTGTTAGCATCACCAGCCAATCAACAAATAGCGTTCTCCAGTCCATGACTAATACCATGACCCTACCACATCTCTACGTACCGAGGCCTTCATGTAACTGCAAGGTCCTCGAACCAAAAGGATACAGTATGAGCATGAGACCCAGGCAATCACAACTGGACCAGGCGTTATTGACATTGATAAAACAGCAACACTGGAGAAGTATAGTTTTGATATACGACGAATCTTACGGTGAGTCATCATTGTCTTTATTCATACAGTATTTAAAATGTGCACAACTTGTGACTAGAAGTTACAGAACGTTACGTTTTGCCTGTACCACATGAGTCGTCATTTTAGCCTTTACTACCTTCAAAAATTGTACGGCAATGCTAAGAAAGCTGATGAGGTAAAATTGTAGATAATAATTATTATGTAATATGTATGGAAAGATTGTAACGTGTGATTGTTACCCATTGAATATTTTCAATTAACAGCTTTGATGATTACGAAAATATAGCATGGATAGATGAAACATCACCAAATGACACCAAACATCACCACATGATTCATACAGTATATAGAGAGAAGGAAAATAACTCGGAGAAAAAAAAGATAAATGGAATAGAGCAAATAAAGAATGTACCAGATTTGATAGCAGAAAGTGTATCTTTAACATATTTTATGAAAACATCTTAGATGTCTACAGAACATTATTGACTGATATTTGGATTTTTCATAATATTTCTATGTGTTTTAGATTTTGAAAGACTGCAGACATTAATCATTGAGGGTACAAATCACGAGTGGGACATGCTAATACTGAGGGTATCTTCGAAAGACGTACTGAACAGCAAAGACTTCCGGAAGAAGCTGAGGTCCATTGACGAAAGGAACTTCAGATACAACAACGTAGTGGTATTATGTTCTCCAGACACAACAGTTGAAGTTCTGTACCAGGTAAGAAATCGGTTGTATTTTTTAAACATATATCAAGTACAAATCGTACGATTTCTCAAGGCAAAATGGTGCTGAACTGTAGTATAAATTATTTCCAGACTTGGCATTTATTGTTGTTATATGACAAACTAGAAGTTGGACATATATATGTATGTATATACATTATAGGAAAAAAGTGACATGATCCATTTTAGATAGTGCTGCAAAAACATTTTAGCTACACGATTCTGAAAACATTTAAGATCAATCCTTTAGTTTCCCTTCTATGCAAATTGAATCGAATATACATTTTATCCTATCACTATCCAATCCGTTAGACCTTACAATGCAAATACAGAAATGTTAACAATGTTTGCTTTAGTTTGATTGCGTCAAGCACTCTTGTCTAATCTGCTCACAAGAATAAGTATTCTATCCATGTTCTGACATTCCATTAGTCAAAATTCCTGAGCTAACTTAGTCTCATTTGCAGGCCTTTTGGGTGGCGTCGGCGTTTATTTTTGGTGGAGCGCTGATATGCGATTATCAACTTATTGGGGCCAGGGTCTTTTGTTGGAGAAATCGTATTTGTGCCCGTAATACGAATTCTTCAGCTAAAGACCCCCCCCCCCCAAAAAAAACACGCCGGCGCCACCCTGAAGGCATGCAAAGGCGTTACTTTGATCGCAAACCCATTATTCTATCCTTCATTTGGAACTATATTTAGTACACAGAAAAGCACGTCTAGATATCAGCTACAGTCAGCTTTCCTAAATACAAAAACAGCTGGCCGATAGTGGCAAAATTTGACTGTGATTTGCGATACAGTCCGTCTTGAGAGTTTGTTGAAATAATAAACGTAGACGCTAGAACGTATTCGGTCGTACTTAAGTGAGTTAAGTAACGGACAGGTCGTAAATATAAATCTAGGATGTTTCTCAACTTCTCATAGCCTGACGTAATACGAAAAGTTCTTTACAAATACCCCCCTCCCCCAAGTAAAATTATCTATGCCAACAACATTTTTTTTTTTCAAAGAAACTAACATTATCTAAATCACCGTCATGACGTCAGATGGTCAACCATTTTCTATTGACATATCAGTAATTATTGTTATTGTTGGTATGCATATCTAGCAGTGAGAACATCATGTTTATTTTACAATTATACCATATGTATCAATCTTGAAAAAATTATTTTAGCAATATGTCGGTACATTATAACCAACTTTACTCTTATGCGAATCTACCATTCAGAAATTAAAGTAGATCAAACAACATGCAGGACCTACCTTACATCAATAAGGATGACAGGGAATGATGCTAAGCTGTTTCTTAATCTAATCGTTAACAATCAATCTGTTATTTTAATACAGGCAAATGAAATGCACATGGTCGGAAACCAGTATCTCTGGGTGATCGCAAACGAGGTAAGTCCCTGAGCATCAAATATTAAATTGATTTTGTATCTTATAAAAGATTCTATATATTTCGATGAAATATTTTCTTAGAATACGAAGCTATGATACAGGAAATCTCTACTGTTAAGCAGAACGACATCAGAGATTAAATCCGCCAAGATGCACCACTGGTGGTTGAAAGTCATCTGTCATGCTCTCCTTATTTCTATGAGGATGAATTACCCATCATTACTTTTACGAGTGTGGCTAATCGTTATGTGATACTTAAAGCTAGGTCACTTCTGGAGCACATCATCGATTTACATTGTAAATGAATCGTTTTATGTAGCCGCAATGTTTCAAAACTTGAAATGAAATCGAAGGTGACTCGTGTTTTTTCGCAAAGAATGTATCAAATGATTTTGATTTTGTTTTTTATATGCCTTATCAAAATCAAGTGCCTAGTTCAATATTCCTATCATTTTAGAGTCACTGTGTTACTGGCTATTCAATACATTTAAAACCTACATCAAATACAAACATTTTGTTCTTCAGAGGCTTTTGATAGATCCGATACCTTGTTTGTACATTAGGTTGTCTTTCCAAATGCCTTCGCAAAATCTAATACGTAGTTGAAATAGCGTCCCAAATATAAACATGCCTCTCCCATTCATTTACCGCGGTAGGAAATAAGTGATCGACATTTGGACAGTATCAACATCACCACTGGCATGATCACTGGCATCAGGAAGAGAATACAAACGGACGGTTACCACTTGAACGGCTTCCTCGCGCATCTTCAGAAAATGCATCCTGGATACTCCCTCAGCTTTGTCCTTCCGACGTTACAAGACTTTCCGGTGAGTCAAATAAAATAGAATAGTAATTATAATTTTACACAACTTTGCGTTGTCTTCGCCTGTCGATAATTTAAGAACAGTAGCGGATATGTCCTTTAGAGGCATTGATTACCTAACTGTAAGGCTAGCGGACACGGGATCGATGGGTGGTGGGTTCGATTCCGGACTTTTCTGGAAAAAAATGTAGTGCCTTTGGTAAAGAAAATCTACACGACTTTCCTCCCCCTTTAAGGTGTATTACGTAAAATGGTGCACTTAGTTGAAGAATGGGATCTGCCTTTCAATACTGTGCCAATGACACAGTGTATTAACAGCAAATGGCTTCAAAAAGCTACGGGACCATTGCCTTCACCTTTCCTACGACATAAATACTATCTGATAACGTGAGTTGAAAGCAATGACGTCCAGTAAAATGGCAAAAGAAACCATCTGAACTGAATCTTCATTCATATCTAACATATCTAATTTGAATAAAGCAAGGTTGACATTACATTGAAATGAGTTAAAACCGTTTCATGGTTTGCAACGCCGTTGTGATAACAAGTAATTGTAGCAGGCCGACATTATGCAACCTAAAGTACATTGTTTCTCATTTAATGTGTCTGAGCGTCTACTTTGTATGCCAAAGGTCACGCTCATGAACTTTCCTTAAGCCTGTTTTATATGGAAGAGGTACTTTAGGTCCAAAATCACCTTTCCACATCGCGGGAAGTTAGACGTCAGTGATAAAATGCCACATGTCAACGGATTTTGGCAACGTAGCACAAAGTCTCTCGTATGTTTTATGGAAAACGTGTTCACATAATGGACCAATAACAATGCATGAAATGAGTCAACGATTGACGTCCATGGTTTATCATGTCGGATCCCTGATCCCTTACTACACATCACCGTATCACTAATTAGATTACGTCAAGGACGTAATGATAATTATATTAAGTCATGCAAAAATTACAGACCTCATTTTGCTTATTTTCATTGTTATGAAATATGTTCCCTACTAGTCTTCAACTTGAATAATCGTTGAATCCACGTAAGATATGCAGTAATATTGCAATTCGCGTTTTTGAGACGAATCATCAGGGAATGTACAAAAAACGGATGCTGTAAAATGTGTGCAATTATGAATTCTGTAGGATTCTAAATGGACTCATGGTTTGCATAAACTATACAATAACACAGCCATACTCTAGATACCAGCGACCTTTGTTATCAGAGGCCATTGACTCATACTTCGACCGGAAAGCTTGTTCTAATTCAAATGAAGTTGCATCGGGGGAAATGTCAGTCTACTCACGTACCTTCATTTCACTTTGTCTGCCTCGTGGCAGAAAGGGGCCTTGATTCAATACTCGTACTAGATCTCTGACGTAGGTCTTCTGTTGGGAAGACACGGTCTTCATATATATAGATTCCCATGCCTTATGTCTACCTCCTGTCGTTTCACTATTTTTGTCTTCAAAATAGGCTGTCACAATCTAGCTTTAGTATCGTTGAAGTGCTTATGTCTTCAAATCGTCTATATCAAATCATACTAAAAAATGTACGTTGTCAAGGTGGCATAAGCAATTGTTACGTTTAAATTAAGAATACAATAAAGTTTAAAACGGACCACAGCCATACACTTTGTTCCCAATGTTTGTTAGTTCATAATTTGCAAACTTCTGGATCTATTATTCACTCGGAGAAGGCAATCTGCTGTCCTAATAAACAGTGCTTCAACTGACTGCATTTTCCATCTCTCTCAATGAAGGGCCCAATTTCGGTAGAAAATTGCCTCCACTGATAGGATGCAGTATGACTTCCAATACAGTCTTACTTCATTGATACCTCATTTGTTTTGAGAGTAATGTTATAAAGTTGGCATCTTTCATCCGTAGTAGTTTTGCTATACGTCGGAACGCAAAAAGTTTTATTTTACCAACAGTAATGATTATGACTGTCAGAAAATCAATGTACATGCGATTAGCATGGGAACTGGTTTACGACATCACGTTTTAATAGGAGCTGTGATTTATTACCGTCGGTACCGTAAGTAATCTATAAACGTCAATTGAGGCGCAGGGTGATCAACATGGGAAAAGCCATTCGAGTTAATTCTTTATTTCAAGCTTTGTGTATTCCAAGATGGGTTATTGAGGGTTATTCAGTAAAGGCTGTACGTTTATACATCAATGTATCTCCTCTTAGGTAATGTGCAATACGACAAACTGATACCACAGTCCCACATAAGGCCATAATCCGAGATAGCCTGTTTATTGTGCCCATCGTAAAGCATAGCCGGTGATATTCACGAAATTGTCTGGTAAAACGCATTCCCTTCTCCCTGTGCTCATCACTGATCTCCATAATAATAATGACAGAAGACAATGAAGCATATTTGCAGTTGGTATTACTTAAGAAAAGCTATTTAATTCTGATCGCATGGCGTACACAGCTTGTTATGTACATCAATGCTGAACAAAATTAATTTCAGGCCTCTTCGGTTTCTTTTTTTACGTGAGACGTATTCCATTGCTAACATGACAAGTCGATACTACAGTTTCTTGTGAAATTTGATCAATTCTATTGTGCCTGTCGATTATTGAAGATTGATACATTTGTTAATGTGGTCTGAGCACAACCTGGTGCAAGACCCACATCTGTGAATATATTTTCACACAAAAAAGGATATTCAGTAGGCATATCCAGCTTGTTGAAGAACATAGCAAAGGTCTCTCAGAAATAAGACTATAATGGTGCCAGCTTACAGATGAACTTTGCTTTCGGTAGACGCTAGACTTTGGAGATGAAAAATGGTTCTACTGGGCGTTCATGTACATGTCTGTGATGGACTGAAACAGGTCAGGTTGGATGAATTGATTTCAACCATCTAGAGACCGGGTGCAATCGGTCACAGTGTCAAGCTTGTGCACTTGTTCTTCAAATTGGAAATCCGAAAAAGGTGAAATGCCAAGTCCCATAAGTAATCAATCTTGCCTGAAATACCATGTCGAGAATATTAGGTGGCTGTAACAATAACGTAATTTTCTGTTTTGGAAAAGATATCAACTCTCAGAGACTATTCAAAATAGCCAAAGCGTCGATGGAGAAACAAAATGTGGTTATATGACATATTTTGACACTGAACGTTGCTAATGATATTATAAATAAAGGCTATTCACAAAATAAGATACAGCATATTCATTGTCCACAACACCAAGGATAACTATAAAGTTAAGCGATAGCTACTGCCGGATTAGTAATGATTTTATGGAATTGTTTTCCTAAGTCTCATTCTAAATGATCTGCTGTTCAGTAAATCCCAACGTTCATTACTATGGATACCACAGCTACACCCAAGGACATTAGTGGCGAGAGAATAAACACTTACTGTGCTCTGCCCTCCCAAGAGTACTTTTATGTGAAGAAATTCGATCCATTCCTCTCATTCAATAACCATCCACTTCACCTAGATACATTTAGCCATGCTCTAGAGGATAGAATGTATTTACGTGATTTATATGATATGACTAAACTGACCTTAAACCGCCAGTAATATGACAATATTTCCATAGGCGTCAGAAAAGGGTTATGAAAAATGTGAGAAAATTCAAACACACATTATTTTTTTATTTGGTGTCTTGTATTTCATGCATGGGCTAGTGTTATATAATGTTAACTCCTCCTATTTGAATGTCGGATCGTGTTACTGCTATACTTTAAGTAAAGATGTACAATTTAAACTAGAAAGGTTTAGTCAAGTTTATGTTCATTTCTATATATCCATGTATAGCAATGCAATTAGTGCAATTAGAATCTTTTACTATTTTGTTCAAAACTTGTCAGAACAGTAATATTTCATATATATAAAAGAGAAGAAAGCACAATCATAAGCAAGCCAAGTAAGGCTATGAGTTATTTCTTAGTTGACCAAACAAATCAATTGCGTCCAATCTACTTAATTCCATAATGAAATTTAGGTAGACCTCTGATTCACCCCTTAATACCTAACCTGGTACTCAGAGCTATGATATATTCACAAGAATGTGGGCATAAACATTTTCATGGTGTCCACGGGGGTTGCCTTGGCGCTTTCTATAAAAATAATTTTGGCTAAGTGAAAAGGTCGGTCTCTTCTTTATGGAGCATAAAAGAGATATACAAGGTCATTCACGACTCTGATAGTCTAGCTTTATTGCCATGATCGGCATAACTCACAGCCCACGCCTAGTAGTTTAGCTAAACTCTTATGGCACCGTCCAAATAAGATATTGAGATATGTAGATAGAAAGCCTGAAAAAGCACAAGGCAATGC
Source organism: Branchiostoma lanceolatum (assembly GCF_035083965.1). NCBI lineage: Eukaryota > Metazoa > Chordata > Leptocardii > Amphioxiformes > Branchiostomatidae > Branchiostoma > Branchiostoma lanceolatum. The sequence continues at coordinate 10,004,143 of NC_089735.1, forward strand.
TAGCAAGACCGGTTTTGCAGCATCTTTTCCCGATGGTAGTATTTATCCCTAACACAATCCCTGTATCACGACGTTATAGCATTCTAGACTTTCGTTTCGATTTCATGTCAAAATATTGGAACTACCATGTGTATCAATGATACGCAACTTTCCATTATCGGCATAGTGGCGTTACTTAGTGTTCCTAACGCTTCTCCCCCAGCTATCTGCTGCGTACAGCTACGATGCGGTCTGGGCTCTGGCAAGGACCTTTGACATCCTCATCAAAGAGAGGAACTGGACAGCTGCAACTCCATTAATCTGTCACAAGCCGACTCCTTGGCTGGGTGGGAAAAACCTCCTTGGCTCCTTGCGCAAGGTGAGTGCCAGAACAATAAATATTCATCCATTTCTGCCACACCTTCAACATATCATTCTATCATTGCCCCTGAAACTAATACCTTCTTATTAAAACATGTCAAAATAAAGATCATTATCGCATCCCCGGGGTTTATGAAAATGAATAGTGGCGTCCTTATGTCTAGACATGAGTTAAGAAAGACGAACACCTACAGCTAGATCTTAGTATGTGTCATATGATTTTATATCTATGTAATATATATTTCACTTCGGGCCCAACCAAACATGCAAAATGTGTGTACAATTAGTACAAATTAATTTGATTATTTCCGTCTGCTGCTTCATCGTTGAAATTAGTTCTCGATGCAAACAAAGGCAGCAATGTCAATGCCGAAATGGTACCTATCAGCACGAGCATCTAATACCTTGATATTAAGAGAGCCTAGTTTAATATGAATGGTGAGGTATGGAAAAAGTATAGTCTGTATGCTGTTTGGTATTCCTTAAATATACATTTAGCTATAAGTAAGTTATGTTTTAAGTTTTAGTTATCACAACTGTTATACTAAATTCCTAAACATCACTCAAATCTAATGGTGTGGATTTTTCTTTTTACATAATTTTGATATTTGTATTAGAACAACATGTCAGGTCTTAATGGACCAGTACACTTTAACAACGAAGGATACAACGACAATGCCGAGATGGAGCTTCTTAGTCTGACGACCAACGACGAAAACATCACTAAGTTTTGGGCAGTGAGTTTCATCCCATATATTATGCTAAATGCACGCTAAGGCTACACCAAGTAATTTTTATGGATGACGTCCGCGCGCGCATTGATTTTGGTCTGTTCCCAGAAAAAAAACAAGAAATTCCGCTGCCTGTAACTATGACCAAAGATATACTATGTTTCTGCAGGCCTGCAAAATCAATGGGATATGGAAAGAAACAGGACAGGACAACAACTGCTGTTCAACTTCAACTGATTTATTCAAATTATTGCTGTTTTCCTGATGAATAAAAGAATTGTTAGTTGTTACACTGTGTTCTCTCATTCAATTTGTGTCCTAGCATGCGTCGTCGACTATTATATTTCAAATCTAGGTATCTTGTTTTTTTCGGCCCTTCTTGTTTTTTTTTGCGCTCTCGCATTAGATTTAGGGTCACCAAAGGACGTCATCCATAAAAATTACTTGGTGTAGCCTAATCAAGAATCCTGGACTAAGGCATGTTTATACTACGTTTAAGGCCTCCCTTCGTCTTGAAGAGACACATTTCTATGTTCTATAATATAATAATTATGATGACAATTTGATGCTTTTCATCCGGACCGCGAACACATTACAAAATATCTATGATTTATAGTTCTCTACATTTGTGTACAATACCTGAGAGAGTTATTAGCTATTGCGAAACAACACACACTTATTTGTATTGAGGAGACAAGTTTCTATGTCCTATAGTAATCAAGATGAATTTTTGATGCTATTTATCCGGACGGCGAACACATTATACAATATCTATGATTTATGGTCCTCTACAGTTGTGTACAATACATGTGGGAGTAAATAGCTATTACAAAACGAAACACATTTATAAATTGACGCATGGGACGTTAGCTCCAGGGTGACTACAAACTTTCAAGCTGTTAAAAGTGCGCCCAAATTCCATTTTTATCTTCTTTCTCAGGGGAGAGAACTTTCCTCTGACATATCGATTCTGGAATCGAATCGGTTTGTACATAATACACTCCACTACACATAGTCTCTCACATTCTTTACAGGCTTTAAGGGTCGTGCCCTCCAACGACATTATGTCTTTTGAACGACGTTGATTAACGAGACCAGTTAGCATGGCTGCCACTGATATCGTTCTACAACTGATTCAAACCACGCGATTGCTATCACATTAATCCGCTCGGTAAAAAAGAAAGCACAAACCCAATAAATCTAGAGAGGGTAGCTATATACAATAAATAGGATGACACAAATTCACAGCCAATTTACTTTCCTTGGTCAAAAATGACGACAAAAATAACTAATGCGATTTTTCTGCTGATATAGAAAAGAAAACTATGAAAAAAGTGTCTCTTTAGTAATTAGACCCGTATGCTTCCTCCTTTTGCTGTTGAAGTTTCACACATTTAGACACTAGAGAGAAAATGCCTTGTCTAACAAGTTCTAGAACCAAATAGGACCTTGTCCGGAATGGCAATTCAAAGACGTTGCCTTCTAACAACTTGTCTGATCGATTGTCACACTCTACATTTGTTTCCACATACCAATTCCACACACCAGACGTATCGACCTGTCTGCAACATTCTCCAGCAAAGTGTGATCTAGTGTCAACTCTTAAGCCGTAAATACGGCTTGTTATTGAGACGTATGGTTATGAGCAAGACTAACTTGTCCTCCTGTGCGTAAATCTTTGTGATAGATCGGGACCTGGAACGTACAGGGAGGGCTGAATCTCACAGAGCCGGCATTTACCAGGGAGATACACAGCTTTGAGAACACCACTCTCACCGTGGTAACTCTTACGGTGAGACACGTCATTAACCTTACATTGTAGGGATGGCAATATTTAAACACATTAAATGTCCTTATGTGCCATGTATCATTGATAGCATAATGATGTTTACATTTTCAATGTTTTACATTTCAAACAAGTTATCTTTTCTTTTGACAACTTTTTTTTCCATTCAACATTTTTATTTATTTTTATTCTATTTTACCGTAACATATATATATATATATATATATATATATATATATATATATATGAAAATGAAATATATATATATATATATATATATATATATATATATATATATATATATATATATATATATATAAATATATATATATACATATATATATATATATTTATATATATATATATATATATATATATATATATATCAATATATATATATATATATATCAATATATATATATATATTAATATATATATATATATATATATATATATATATATATATATATATATATATATATATATATATATATTAATATATATATATATATATATATGTATATATATATATTTATATATATATATATATATATATATATATATATATATATATATATATCAATATATATATATATATATATATATATATACCACGTTACCACTAACTTGATTTCTCAGGTAGACATGTGGCTAACTTGCAAAATTGTGAAATGGAAAAGCAATAGCCAGACTCCTGACATAAAAACCTTGATAAAAACAATATCTCTCTCAAACACCAAATATATCCTACTACTGACTTTCATTTGCAGTGGCTATTGAGAAAACAAACCAAGTGGAGATTGCCAATCCAACTCTAAGTGCAGAGTGCCTATATGGACAATAATGTCATTGTAGCCGAATCGCTGCTTTATACCCCATCACACCAGCGCGACGACCTCGCAGAAACCACGCTACGACGTGAAATTTTACGGAGTGCTCAACGAATTTCATGTCTTTTCAGTCGCACTTTTACATTTTGCATATTACAATGATGAAGTCAAGGGTTACACAAATCTAACTCAGTTCGTAGCGAGGTCGCAGCACAATCGTAGTCAAGTGGAAAGGGGGTCTTACTAAATGCCACGTATTTGCTCCCACGCTAATTCGGAAGTAATTTCCCCAAAGAAATATTTCGAGGCAGACTAATTTCCCTTGGGGTTGTTACGTGATTTCTTTCAATCGACTTTAACGTTAAAATTCCATGTCCCTTTCTTGGTTGGCTAGCCGGATCAACGTCAAGCTATTTACTTGCTTCAAGGCTTGGTTCTGTTATATGAACACAATGCATAATCGCACGATTCTAATGAAGGATTCAAATTACCTGTATACATCCAAAACGGTACAAAACCAGTTCGACGGTCTAGACTTTACAGTGTAACCTCACTAGAGTAGCACGGTTTATTGGATGGTTTGGACGTCACCTCTGGAAATATTTTAATTTTCTGCAGGAGAAACCTTTCATATTCAAGGACATCCCTGAAGACGGACCACCTGCCTTTAGGGGCTTCCTAATCGATGTACTCAACGAACTGAAGACGCAGTTAAAGTTCAGGTGAAGGTTGCCTCTTTTACGACACCCATGCATTTACAAAATGGCATGTTAGTGACTTGCTGTTGAAGGGGGCGACGCTAACCTTTTCAAATACTTTGAAATGAGGTGACGTTAACCTTTTCAACCACTTTTGTCTCTCTCTGTGATTAAGTGTTCAATAATGGTTGCCACTTGCCAGGGTCCATCTTGCAAAGGCTGCAAACATATCGCTCTGACACTTTTGATATATGTTTCCTTCGATTAGATAGAGCGAAGAAATGTCCGGTCATGTATCAAAGGAATAGGTATTAAAATTCGCGGGCTTAGAATGAAAATATAGTTTAGTGTCTCTTTTCTACGGCAATTTAAGAAATGTAAGGTACACTATCAAACCGACACAATTCAATGATATACTTAACGTTCAAACAATAACAATAGCCATTAGACCCAAAACCAAACCAACAAAATTCTTTTCTTTCAAAACTTACATCAATGGTATAGTTTAAATACGATAAAGTCTATACTTACATGTAATCTTTTCTTAATATACCAGCTATACCATTTTTGAAACACCTGACCAGAAGTATGGGGCCAAAAAGGAAAACGGAGAGTGGAACGGCATGGTGGGACAGCTTGTGCAAAAGGTAACGATATTCCTTCAATGATGAACATAAAAATAGTAAGAGAGAATAGAATGAATGCGCATGGTAAAAGTCACTCAACCTTCATGTTACCTTTATCGACGTAATAGAATGAATTTCTCGTTCCAAAAAAAAATGCTTCCATACTAATGCACATTAGGGTATTTCACTTCATTTCAATGTATTTCAATAATAATCAGTATCGTGCAGAAATATTACAAAAATAGTACCACGCACATGCACATATGGCATTTCTGAATATCACCTTAAGATACATGCATATTATCATAAAAGCTAATCTGTATCGGCACATTCCATGCTAAAGTTGGATTCTTTCGTTGAACGCAATCAAGTGTAGTCACACGTGCTCAGAGCAATTGAATCAATCCTGAAGAAGGTCGACGTATCAGCGACTTAAAATTCAAGGTGACCTATGTACATCTGCTTGTGTTAAACAAAATTATCAAACTTCATCTTGTTTGATATGAATGATAACTTTGATGGAGTACACTACTACATTTCTCACACAGAGAGCACACATTGCCGTGTCAGCTCTAACGATAACATCAGAGAGAGAAGATGTGGTGGACTTTACCAAGCCGTACATGGACTACGGAGCAACGATTCTCCTCAGGAAGCCTGAACAGGTAATGGATCAAACTGTACCAGAGGATCAACAAGTCGTAAAAAAATTCGTTTTTTATATGTGTACTATGTGGAGCGCCGCCCCAGTGGAATGGGGGGGGGGAGTGCTATTGATCTATTTTAGCTAGAAATGAATTAAGATTATAAACATTTAGCTCAGCAAATGATCATCATCTTCAAATACATCTGTCAGATTCCTTCCTAAGGTCAATGGCAAACATTCTCAGTATTACTTGTACACAAAATTTACTAGAACGTTTGTGTTCTAACTCGATGTCACTTTTTACCAATTATCATAGTTGAATTTTATGATTTTATTTTTATATTATGATTTCTTAGAGATTTCGCCTATCTTTTTGGAATAATTTTTCGGGTCATTTTCTTTCAGAAATACAACGTTTTCGCCTTCCTGGAGCCATTCAACTTCCAAGTATGGGCGTGCATCCTTGGGTCCATCCTGATAGTAGGGTTTATCCTGTATATCCTGAACAGGATCAGTCCCTACAGCTCTTTCGGGACGGACGAGCCAGATGCAGACGCCTTCAACCTGTCGAATAGCGTGTGGTTTGCGTATGGGTCTCTAGTTCAACAAGGTATGACAAACCACATCAAAATTTACAGGGCTGTTTCATCTTTTTGTTAGACATTTATTACTTCCTTTCTTAAAAAAGATTTTTAAAAAATCGATTTAACTAATTCGTTTCCCATGTCAAGGCCAAGTACCGTAATCTTTGTAATTAATCGTCCGGTAAATTAGAATGAAATTGCAACCTGTCTTCAATTCGTGCATTAGCATCGTAATTCAGACTTATTGTCTGTTGTATGGTAATACGTCTTTCTAAACCGACAATCAGGCGCCTAACATTGCACTTTCAGATTCTGTAACATAAATTGATTGTAATCTTAGTAGAGCACATGAAAAATGACACAATTGTACTTAATATCTATTTTACTGTCAGCGAAGTTGTCATTCCTGGCCAGACACTGTGCCCGGGAGAAAGGCTAGACATTTCTATTTCCTCCACCTAGAAATATATGGGTGCCTAACTTCGAGTTGGGGGAGAGGTGCCCGTGATGAAATTGAAGTGGGAAGAGTGGGCTTCGCCTTCTAATATCGAATCCAATAGACCGCGGATTAACAATCCGCTGCCCTTACGGTCTATGCGACCACTAGTTGCTTACATCAATCTAACATGTATGTCATTGCTTCTACAAGGTGGTGAATCGAACCCCCGTGCATCATCAGGCCGCATGTTGAGCGGCTTCTGGTGGTTCTTCACCCTCATCATGATCTCCACCTACACCGCCAACCTCGCGGCTTTCCTCACGGTGACGCGGATGGACACCCCGGTCCGATCAGTCGACGACCTCGCCGCCCAAACAACCATGCCCTACGGGACCGTAGAAGACAGTAGTCTGTACACGTTCTTCAAGACTTCCAAGATAGGCGTGTATGAACGGATGTGGGACTTCATGAACAACTCCAACACATTCGTGAATACAGTGGAGGCTGGGTATGATAAAGTCTTATCGGAGATGTATGCTTTCATTTGGGAAAACCCTTCCTTGGACTATCTGAAGCTGACTAACTGTGACTATACCACCATAGGAAGACCGTTCAATATGAAAGGGTATGGAATTGCCCTACAGGAAGGCATGAGCCTAAGAGATCAGTTATCTATCAGGTAAAGTATATCTCAAATTAGTTGCTATAATTTACATAAGCTGCAGTGCATTATTGAATATCAATAAACGTAATTGTGTGATTATGCAACAAAACCCTTAACTTACAAATAATTTGCACTGTGCATGTCCATTTCATGTTAATTGGGTACCTGAACAGTGGATCAAAAGGACCAAATAGTTTGTACCGTCCTCCGTCTCGGCCCCTTGACAGAGTAGGTTCAGTCGCTTTGAAAGTTAAAGTTTAAGCTTTGTTAATAATGCAGATCCAACATGTAAAGTTTCAAATTGTTATGAAAAATGTACACTGGTCAAGGAAAGACACTAAAACTTTTAATAGAATTTATACAAATATATTTGAAAAGCTGTAAGTATCACCTTCCATTTCCGCTACCTTCATTCATAAAATAGTCAAAGAAAACAGGTTGGTAGTATTTATTTGTTCAGTTGTAAATACTATCTTCTTTTCCTTTATCTATCCAGCATACTGAAGATGCAGGAGTCTGGAAAGATGGACGAGTTAAAGAGCAAGTGGTGGCCGTCAGAGAACGCGAAGTGCCCTGCCGAGTCCTCCTCACAGAAGAGCAAGGCTAGTGAGTTGGGCCTGAACAGTCTAGCAGGGGTGTTCTACGTGCTAGCCTTGGGAGTCGGGATTTCCATAGTCATCGTCCTCATAGAGATCATCTGGTGGCTGCTGCGGGGTGAGGGGAAGCTCAAACGACCTAAACCCGTAAGTTTATCTCCTTTAACATCATCTACTAGATTGGATTAACGAATGAAGACCTTTATTCGTGCCCCGAGGGGCTAGATACAGGTCGTTTAACATTAACCTAACTAACATGTAAGTGACATACACAGTGAAATAAATACAGTACATAGTTAAACATAACGTTACATGGTAGACGAAAGTGATAGGCTAAGCTAATCCGGTAGAGTCAACTTCTTCTCGCTTCTTTGTACATGTATGAACAGATCATGTTTCTTGTACAAGGGTTGTCTAGACGCAACAAAAATGTGAATTTATCCGTTGCGTTTAGATATTCAAGGTATGGCCTACTATGGGACATCGCCTACTAGATTCGAACAAATTGGGTCATGGAACTCGAAGTGGCAGTGCCAGCTTGCTTGTATGAAGTCATTCAGATTGTTATATTCCATGCGGGTTAGCGTTCCAGACCTGTCTTTTGAATACTTACTAAGAATTGGTTAGTAGTTTTGGTTAGTATATCTGGTTAGTAGTTTAATCTGTCAACTTTTACCCAAAGATGTAACTAAAATATCCACGTTTAAAGCTAAACCCATATATTCTAATTGGATTTATTCATAGGGTCGAGTTGATTACTAGTACTTTTTTCCGGACGAGTAATATTTCTTTACACGCGTTCGTTGCTAGCGATACGGAAAACTTTTTACGTTATACAAATGTATTGTTTTGCTGTGATATACAGGAGCTCGCAATGCACAGAAAGTGGTTGATGTCTGTGTTTCAGAAGAACGACAAGATCGTCTTGGAAGAGGTCGAGAGAATTGAGATCAAACACATCCCGAACGACTCGACATCGAGCAACGGCAAAAGGAAGATTTGGACTCACGTCGGCAACAGCGTGTAGAAATCCTCCGGTGATTTTCATGTGGAAGTATGTTATGTAAAATCCCAATCCCACTTTCTGACACCATCTTTTTCACAAGTGTATATACGAAAGGACAAGAAAGAGATTTCCCGAATGAAGTATACATATAGGAAGTTACCAAGGTAGATTATCATAATGTAAAAAGGGCCAGATTATTGTGATATCAAGAAGGTCGTCAAGCTTCTACGCAGCGCACTACTGGTAGTGATTTTCAAAGTAATAAAACAAGACATAAGAAACTTAGTCTCTACCAGACTCCTTGGGTTGCTGGAAAGATAGTAGAAATAGACCAAATAGGCTGAGTGATAAGCCAGAGGGGCTATCCGGCCATAGAGTTACCCATACGCAACCAAGGAGTCTGTCGGGAGTCGCTGAAGTCTTCGACCAAAAACTGCCATTTACCCAATCAAATGCATCATATAATAACTATCATTAGGGCTCAATACATTGTCTGAAAATGGGCCCAGAGAGGCCTGCAATGATTTGTTGTAAACTTGCATGTGGCACCAGATCGCTCAAAAAGGAACACAACAATCCAGAATAACAAATCGGGCAAGTATATAAACGAGACTGAGTAGCTCTATGGCCGGGTAGCTCCTCTGGCGTATCATTCAACCTATTTGGCAAATCTATACGATATTTTTCGAGCAACCCAAAGATTTTGCTATGGACTATACGTAACTCTAGACTGCTAAAAAAAACAATACAACGCAAAACGCAACAATGCAGTTCCTGCAAACTGTAAGAAGAGCATATCAGAGCTATAATGTGCTCTCTGTATGACTGCTAAAGTTATTGAGCCTAATACAAATTGCTTCCGACATGTCGTCAAATGTACCATCCACTTTACAGTAGATAACGGTTGTATACATACCTTCTTTATTGTAGCAGCCACAGCTGTAGCTGCATGTAGATTGTAATTACGATACCGTGTTTGAGGAAAACCTGTCACGTATCTCTATTCACAACTCTACAAAAAAGTTTTACTAATAACGGTAATAGCTTGAGGTAATACTAGTAGTACGTGAAATGGCACAGAACTTCAGCTTGTACATTCTGCTACAGTGAACTGATGATAAACATACATATAGATATTAGTAAAATCCTCGGATACGATTTGGAAGCCAAGCTAGCTATAATACGAGAAAACACTGCTACAACAGACGAATACACCAAAACGGTTAAACTGATCCTTTGGTATATGCTTACTCACGTACTCGTGTAAGAAGATCAATTTACGCATAGAACATTAGCCCCTGGGGCTAACTTAGTACTTTGTCGATAAGTGTAAAAACCTTCGTCAGTAAAGCAGTGTGCAGTTAAACAATAAAACAACATTCATGGGATGTATTTCTGAAACAATATTGTGTGAAATTTGTTGCTGAATTTTGCCATGGTGCTTCTTTATTTGTCCAGGCAAACTTTCTTTGTGATAATTTATGTCAGACAGTCATTAAAATCACAAAAGTTTAGTCATATAACACAAAAGAGGTTAACGCATTATAGTTATGCCTGCTTTTGAAGGACTTAAGAAATGTATACATATAGAAAGTAATCAACAATATCTTGTTAGGATAAAAAATAGCATCAATGTTAGTTTGCATTATTGATTCAAATATTCAAGTCACTGTATGGTTTATATTGATATGGTTGGGCTGTAAATGTGTTAAATGTAAAAAGTTAAGCATGTTCGTTATTATTATTAAGATTCTTATCTTGCTTGTTCCACGGTACGGTAAATATTCGTCTCATCATATGCGGTGGAAAAGCAATAAGCTGTCACGTATATTTTCATGGCCTCACAAAATTTGTGCACGGCATGTCGCAGGGGATTATTGCCGCAATCCAAGTCTACGCAGCCGGAACTTTCATATCAAGACAAATCCGACGCCTGGCCGAGCAGAGAAACAAATCTCTCTGCGAGGCTTTTCTTTACATTAAGATTGCCACTTTGGCTACGTAGTAATTTGGCAAGGGGATCAAACAACGTGGAGCATAAGTCTACCATTTGGACATATTTTGATCCAGCCTAACGTCTGCTATATCAATGGAACTATACTGTGGCTGTTATCAAATCCCTTCTTCGTCTGATGGGTCTCATAGGACTTAGTAAATGCGTGCCCTTTTAGAAGGGAAGAGAATACGGACGTGTCTTCCATTCTAAAGTTGGCTCTGTTTACTGTTGTGTGTAAAAAGCTTCCTGTCTGTATTTCGTACAGGAAGGATTAAGACGATTTGGATCGACAAGAGAAAAGAAACAGTTCGTAGACAAGACTGGTCTCAATTTGTTAGTCATGAGAACACTAGTGAACAGGATGCGTGACAGTTTTTAGAATACTGCGTCTGACAGACAAATTGTGCCGTATGAGGGGAATAGGGCTAGCTGTACGAGAAGCCCCTAAGTAAGGATTGTATGCCGCTTTATCTCTCTGCTACAGCACTTCCACAGAGCGCTGGCGCATTGTAGAGAAAACCGAAGTAGAAGGAACGTAGATGCTTACCATTGACAAGAGTTTTTGCTGTAAAGCTTCCATTTCTTGCGACAAAGATTGAGCGGTAGCTGTAAGAACCACCTCGGGATATTTCCATGCCATACCGATGTAAGTAGTGATGATAAGGACAGCTGTGTGATCTTCACAAAGCATATACATGTATCTTACGAGGTAATTTGTGACCTAGAGCTCTTCATGCCTTTGCCAGAGCTGAGTGTATATATGTAAAATGTACTTCAAAGGGTAGGACGGAAATGACAGACATTGTACAGAGCATCTTTCATATGCCATGTGTATCTGTGCGAGTGCTTAATATCGTGCTATTCCCGTTTGCTAATGCCAAGCATTTGTCTTAGGTGCTAGGTCTCTTGTCCGTTTGTATCGGTTTTGCCTTATTCGTTTCATAAATAAGTGTATACAAACGTTCGTATTGTCGTTTGCATTTTTTTTTTCATATGTGAGGAATGAATTTCCAAATGGAAAAACAGAATGAGGAACACACGGTGAGAGTGTGTGGCAGAGTTTGTTTGTTTGAACCTTTGTTTATTCATGATAAGCTCATTGAGGTCATGAGGGAAGAGTGAGATACAGTATGTGAGTGAGACAGATAGAAGCAAAGTGTGAGGATGAGAAATGGGAGAGTCAGTGTGTGAGGGTGAGACACTGGGAGAGTCAGTGTGTGAGGGTGAGAAATGGGAGAGTCAGTGTGTGAGGGTGAGACACTGGGAGAGTCAGTGTGCGAGGGTGAGAAATGGGAGAGTCAGTGTGTGAGGGTGAGAAATGGGAGAGTCAGTGTGTGAGGGTGAGAAATGGGAGAATCAGTGTGTGAGTGTGAGACACTGGGAGAGTCAGTGTGTGAGGGTGAGAGATGGGAGAGTCAATGTTTGAGGCTGAGAAATGGGAGAGTCAGTGTGTGAGGGTGAAACACTGTGGGAGTCAGTGTGTGAGGGTGAGACACTGGGAGAGAGAGAGAGTGAGTCAGAGGGCAAGAAAGATCATGCACATACAATTTGTGAGAGTTAAACAGGAGAGATACAAAGCTAGTGTGAAGGTGATACAGAGAGACAGAATGTGTGAGACAGTTTGAGAGTGAGACAGAGACATTGTAAAAGTGAGACAGAGAAACAATGTGGCAGTGAGAACTTGAGACCTTGAGGGTGATTCAGTGTGAGAGTGAGACAGGCAATAGTGTCAGAGACATTGAGAGACAGTGTAAAGTCAGAATGAAACAGAGACATTGCGTGAGAGTCAAAAAGAAAGACAGAGTGACACAGAGAAGGTCAAGTTGAAGTCTTTTTTCCCCGATAGATTTTACAAGGGGAGGAAGGAGCAGGCCACGGCTCACTATGCCTATGAGGAAAATAAACTTCATGCACAATCAATCATCGTGACTCTCTCCCGCAATGAAGAACTGTGATTCACCTTTCTTGCTTTTTGCATCCAGCAGACAGAAGACAACCGGAAGACATCACAGCTGCTCACACTGTTGAGATAAACTTTTGTTTTACATTATTATAATGTTAGGTATAAAAGAATGTGCTTGTGCGTTTACTTAATGTGTACCACTTCGGCAAAAGAGCTTGACTCAACTGGAGTGTTTATCAATGCTCGTAACTGACATTCAAACTAAATGAACCCAAAATGATGTGTTGCGTTAGGAATAGAATACATATCATCTCACAGTTATGAAAACTCGCTCGATCTAGACTTTTTCGTTTGTGCCAAAACAATTAAAAAACAATGCGCATAGTTCTTTGTCTCACTTCTAAAACCGTTTGTCTTGCTCCGTATTCGCAAATTTTTGTGGAAAAATTGATGTAACAATTATAGGAACATGTTAAAGGCTAGACGTCCGAAATATTTCGGAAGAAAAATATGTTTTATTGCCATAACATACATTTGCCCGTGTGTTACTTATTCTTTATAATTGGCAACAGGGGAGAATGGTAAACAACACAACCTGTATGACACAGAGGTCATAGTTGCACTCAATGTTCCAAATGAGGGAAAGGGGGGGTGGGTCACATTTAGCAGCACCAAAAGTGCGTTTTTGGTTGACCCTTGCCAATTGGACTTAAGGACATGATAAATCACCCTAAGGAAAACAGAATGTCGTCGACATTTTTATCGTTCCTTCTATAGTAACAGCACCCTGAGTAATGGTCTTTATCCTACGTGTATCGCAGAGGTCACGTAACCCCATTTAGTACTTTTGACATCGTCGACCTACGCTGCCCATGCGCATGCGTCATATACGGTCTGGGCCCAGTGAAGATTTTTCGATAACATAACACATCACAACGTCTAGCCAGAATTGCCGACAACCGAACCCGGGAACTTTAGATATTGTGTCCGCTAGCCTAACCATTTAGCCATTCGACGCCAATTCTAGGTAAATTCAACCACAAGATCATTAAATTGCAGTTAGGTTTGACTTGCACATCACTTTTTGTTGCCCCTACACTTGTCTTGCAAACTACACCTGTCCTTAGGTGACCCAACAATGTACACTTTGAAGATTATGAGGCAAAGGGCACGAAGCTATACATCTAAGATGGGAAAAACCTTGCTGCCTTTCCCGGACAGTCTGGGCTTAGCGCCTGCCTATAAAATGGCCTAGCACCTCACCCGAGAGAGATGAAATAAAAACACATAAATGCTTCACATCCGCATGTGTGCTATACAGTATCATGGGGATCTAAGTCAGATGTTCATTTTTACACACTGGACGCGTACAGACCCATGGCCATCTACTCCTGATCCTTTCGCCACTTCCATCTTATAAAGATAGACTTTGATCAATGGCTAGTATCTGCACACCTCGGGCGCTACTATCTTAAGAGCTAACATTGACAAATGCATTTCTGAATCAGACCTGAGCCCTATACAATATCTTTCCCTTGTATTTAACCATATCTTTGAATTGTGGCAAAAACACGTTCCCAAGAGATGGACGGAAGTAAGCCCGTGATTCACAACTAGTGATTCACAGCACTTTCTTGTTAAGTCCATGATTAGTGGTGTTGGTAAACCGTAAGGAGCGTCTCGACAAGAATGGTGCGATAGGTATCAAGTCTCCGCGGTTTTGAAGGCAGCGGAAGAAGCATACGTTTTCTCGAGTGTCGTGACATGAAGTTTTTTTATCAAAGAGACTAAATGCTTCTTGGCTCAAAGGCTCTCTAAGCAGAGCATACATCAATTGGTGCATTAATGGCGGCCGGTTGCGTCACTACATGTTGATGTGCGCGCAGTGACGGCAAGAGAAAAGGGCAACCGTCAGATCCGTCAAGTTATCCGCGCCTGAAAATGGTACGCGTAATCTTTACAGTGCATCGCGGCGCACCCTTACAGCAATTATGACAAATAAAATTGAAGGAAGAAGCAAGGAGTACAATAACTCACAGAATAACACACGGACAACACAGACACATAACTTACAAAATAATATCAATGTTTTTTCTTTATGTCATCACCTAAGGAACCCGCCTAAAAAGGCTAAATAATTATATTGAAAATCCGTCAGCTCGTGCATGAGTTATTTTTTTCCAAAGTTTACAACAATACTGCGGTTCAAAAAAGCCGCTAGAGGGCCCAAACATACAGCACTTTCTTTGTGCCACGAGAGCTATGTAAAACTCAAAAATCATCACTTATTACAAACTCATATCTGTTTTATTCAAATCACTTATCAGCCAAGTGGTTGCACAATAGGTGAAAAAACAAGAAACCCAAATATGCATTAAAATGAAATATATAGTTGAAATGCTTATATAAAGTTCTTTTGCATTCGTAAAAATGAAAATCCATCAATACTTAATTGACTCATCCTCCTCCAAAGTAGCCGACAAAAAAGGCCCACTGCAGTTTCACAAATGCCACTAGGTGATCCAAATTTACATCGCTTATTCCCTGTCTCAAATGATACGCACTCAAAAATCACTATAGATGTAGCATGTCCAGAAAACTAGATCTCAAACTTTGACTTTCCGCTGCAGTGTGGTAGGTAGCCACTATGGGGCCAATTATCAAATATGAACTTCGTACGCGTTTCAGTGACCCCTACCCGCCTACGAAATATCATTAGAATCAATCAACACCTTCTAAAAGCACACAGACGGCATACATAACTTTCTTGGAGAAGGTAAAAACATTTCTTAAGCCTGTTTTCTGGTACGAAATGAAGTTGTTTGATATCATAACACTAGTCAGTAACCAATTGCAAGTCAGCTTAGCAAGCCGGTGATTGGTGAGTAGATAATTGGCCCAAGCTTGTCTGTCACACAGGCGCCAGCTGAGCTTAAAAGGAAGCCGACGTCTAAAACAGCCTATATCCTAACCTCTGCTTGAAGAGCGCTTGACAGGGTAACGGTATGTAAAGCAATGCGCTGTACCAGACTACATTAAATTTTGTACCTTCAAGATTGGGGTGTCTATATCTAGTTCTACAATACCTGGAAATTAAGGTATGGTGCCGGAAATTGACGTGAATCATTGCAACCTCAATAACTACCGACATGCTAAAATTCAGACATATTCGTCCAAGGGACCACTAGTTACAGCTGCGAACACAAAAATCAACACAAAAGCAATATCCCTGTAGGAGATAAACCTCCTTTGTGGAGGTGACAAAGACGAGATGACAGCATGCACGTGTGAAATGAGACTCTTGTCGACATTTTACAGTACTGCAATTTTCTTAGTCCTTGTCTTCTTAATATTCCCGCTAGGTGGAGCTTGATGATAAGCATTAAGCATGGAGCATAAACCTTCATACCGCAAACAAGTGGTTTCTTTCGCAATATTGTGAAGCACAAAAGCATGTTTTGAGTCCCACGACATCATACCAGCACCAAATGATGTTTACCTTTACGGGTGATTATTCAAATAAGGTCCTCATTTGCATAACTTGTATCTTATATACACAAATAACACAAGTTGTTCAAAATTATCAAAGTCTTATCAAGCAAAGGTTTGATACTGTGGCATTTCCTCATAAATAAAGTACACAAGCCCTTGATATGAAATTCCAATCATTCACAACTATGAATTATAGCATTTGTTCATTGATTATGGAAAAGTTGTCTTCATTTGCATAATCTATAACTATTCATATTTCTCTTTTTCAACTACATACAATGACATAACTATCCACATAGAATGCACGCAAAAAAAATGGACAGGAGCTAATACTCACCTTTAGCACTTGAAAAGACCGCCGTCCGTCACACATGATCAACCATATAACCTCCTTGGTACAACACTGATTTCCGGCAACAAATGTTTAAGGTGCAAGTAATCAGTCTACCCTAGCCTATGAGCACACACAAACTTTCAATGACACTTGTGATATCGTTTGTGATATCATAATTTGAAAAGTAAGGACTTTATTACTGGTCCAAACGAAAACAAGATTTTTCTTCGAGTCGCCCCCCTCCCTCACTAACTACGGTTCAGTTACGATCCTTACGAAGCCTCTCGAAATCATCAAGTTATGACGACTTAATAAGTGCAGTGATCAAAATCGAATTCTTCTCTAGCCATTCATGTGAACATATTGGTATCTAAGACAGTAATCTTGCTCAAAATGAAACATAATCAAACAGAGAAAGCAGACTCACTCATTTCATACTTTCCCGCCGTGCAAAGCGAGTATGGGTCAAAGGTCATACAACCCGATGACCCACCAAATGTTGTATAAATTTTAGCCCACACAGTATTTGCCTACTACCAGATGTTTTGCCACGCCGAAAGCGTAACGGTTGCACGAGGCCGCCCCGATCTTGAATATAAGGAGTTCTTTATGCAACATAAAGTGACTAACGCTATATGTATACAAACTACAATTTAGAGATACAAAATTTGAAAATAAAATCTTAAGATACTTGAAATACAATAAAGGGTACGTAAACGTTCTTGACCAGGTGAATGATAAAGACAGAGAAGACTAAACTATATCTTAAGACGTAGTTGAATGCACAAACTCTCTCTCAGTTCAAGACTATTGGAGACTGATTGCATACTTTTCTATTGACCGGTCTTTCTACGCATAGATTATATCAGAAAAAGAACAGTACGTGTACTTCTCGAAAAGAGCTAGGGGAATTTCCCCAGTTCAATGAAACTGTAAATACTGTACATACTATAGTGTTTGTCTTCTCTGTCAATACCAGTGAAAGAATAGCCATTCTGTAAGCTAAACGATATCACCAATACCATCAGCATCAGAAAAAGTACATTGTTTCTTGTCTAGCCAATATTGATTTCGTCTGAACCAAGTTTAGCCTGATATTACAGGACTTGGTATTTCGTGGCAGTCACGTCCAGTCGCGTTTGTAACCGCATCCTTGACGCTACGTCACAATATATCGTTATCAAACCATGAAGACCAATAGACGAGCGGTTACTGAAATGTTAAAATCCTGCGGTTGTGTTAAAAAGCTACTAGTACGTACCAATATGAAGAAAAAAAGTTAACGACTTATGTATATGCACATGTGACTTTCAAAACATAAGCTACTACAATGTAACATTAGATTTAAATAACTTTTGCTACTTCCTTAGTGACAATTTTACCAACAATTTTGTCTCTAACTCCTGCTGAATTACAATTTCCCGAGTTTATTTTGTAAGATTTCCTGACGTAAAGGTATCGTGTATTAATATAACATTAATAGCAATAAGTCAACGTGTAACTATACTATACTACTGTTTCCAAGCTACCAATAATTGCGTGACTTGATGTTTGTTACAAATTTAATCTAAGTCTTTCATCTATTTGTGTCACACGCCCAATATCCTGCTTAAGTCTTTATCATCTACCTCTCAACCTTCATCACTTATTAACATATCCACGCCCACGAAACACTTTGTCTTATTCAATTTTTATCTCGCCATCTACGTACCTATTGGCGATAGGGTGGAGTATTTTACGCTATCTTTCACGTACTCGCTATTTCAATAGCAACAAATCGTTTTATGTTTCGCTGATTCAATAGCAACCGAATGCCTTTTGGTTGACCCTATAACGAATGAGCGTCAGTTGCGTGGAAGTTCCTCAATTAGAGAACACGGAAAATAGAAGGTGAAAATGGGTGACTGGACCTACGGAATTTGTGGCTGTTTCAACAACTTTGGCGTCTGTATCATCTCTTACTTTCTGCCTTGCATAACAGCAGGACGAAATGCAGAAAAGGTAAGTTAAGCGTGTGTACGTGTCTGTGTCTTTTTTTGGGACATGGTTTATGTTAACATTATAGAGCGACATCTCTTCGACACAAATGCGTATGCTTCGGGAAGTTGGAGGTATCATTTTACCTTTCTCCCACCGTCCCTACCGTTGATAAAATGTTGCTTTTTTCAATGTTCATGTTCCTATAATTGGGACATTAAAGAATATGAGTAAAAAATGTATCTACAGCAGAAACACCTGTTGCAAGTGATTTTGTGATGTTCCTCTTTCGAACTTTTTAGTTAGGCAAAGATAATTTGTTTTCTAAGCCGTTGCACCGTTGGTCTACAGACCTAGACTAATAGGCAGAAAGACCTAGAATAAAATGTTGTTATTGCGAAATTCTATGTGTCGATGGATCTAGCTCCGAAGGGCGTAGTTGTACCAAAAATGGCCAGAAATGAGAGAACACTTTTGCACCTTGAGTACTACAGTGTAAAATTGTAAAGAGCTTTTTTTGCTGGTTTTCTACGGCAAAGATTGTTGTTTAAGCTTGTTTAGCAGTCGAGATTGTTCTGTTTAGAATAACAACAAATACTGACATCTTTGAAGTAACTATTTGATTGTACAAAACGTTGCAATACCACGCATGCACGAAAAACGTTTGCCTGTAAAGCTTCATTCTTGGGTTATGGGCACAAATTCGCTTACAATCCCATGTGATAGGAGTGGCTCACTAAGCTGAGTTGGCAAAGCATATATTTGCCCAAAAGAATAGATAACAGTTGGGCGAACAGGCAAACAAATTGCTTCCTTACCGCAAATAAAGACAAAAGATAAACTTTTTAGTGACGTCAGAATCATATGGTTTTTGGTTAACAGTTCAGAAAGAAGCAAAGTTTAAAGTTTTCACCGCCAATGATTTGTTTGTTTAAAATCGTTTGTTTCAACTGTTTGCTTGCTTTATCATATTGATTCTTTGTGTGGTCCATTTTTACCCATTGTTCCCTAGTGTCGCGAACACAGAGCGATCGAACACTTGATAAAGTAGTTCGATCGAATTTATATAGATAGGTAGTGCATTTTAAGCTTTTTTTGTGTTTCATTGTTTTTAAAGCCATACTTTAACTTGATAAAGTCATAGATCATACGAATCCATTTTTGGTACCTCATCGGTTTCCGTCCAGCGTAAAGGGAACCTCACTGGTTCGTATTTTAATTTCAGGTGGGCATGGGATCGTGCTTGTACTGCGGGGCCTTGTCCATTCTTGGCTGTGTCGGCTGGTACGTCGTGGCGAAGACCAGAGAGGAGACTCGTGGGTTACGGGGAATTGACGTAAGTTGGCTTGTATTTTTTTTTCTTAATTTGCAGCAATCGGAGGCTATGGTGATGGTCGTGTCAGTAATAGTTATTAGATAAGTTGTGCCAGAAACCCAATAAGAACCTCCTAGCTGCAGCGTTATGTACAGAGAAGCATTTGTTAGATAAACTATATCCTGACAAACAATTAAGGACTCCACTTGCATATATTATCTTCTCACCTCCATATGGCAATGTAGGTATTGTTTTGGGCATGTTTGTTTGTGTGTGTGTGTGTGTGTGTGTGTGTGTGTGTGTGTGTGTGTGTGTGTGTGTGTGTGTGTGTGTGTGTGTGTGTGTGTGTGTGTGGACGTGGACGTGGTTTTCCGGATATTAGTGATCAAAATAACTTAAGAACCTCTTATTTTGTTTTGTTCTATTTTATTCTATTAGGATTGAAAATGCATCGTGTAACATTTAACGAACAAACATATTACTGATGCCTTGGAGCTCATTGAATCTCAGGACTCTTTAGAGAGATGTACTTTTGCTAAAAATCAACTAGTTTGGTCCTTGTTTTCTAACCATTCCCTTGTACAAATCTTACCCAGGGTTCTCTCTGCGGTGACCTGCTGATGACCCTGATCTGTCCCTTCTGCGTGGTCGTTCAGACGGCACAGGTCTGTTTGTTTCTTTGTTTGTTTCTTTGTTTACCATAGCTATATACATCAAATTGATAGAGTTAAACATTTGAAGTGAGAGGCCTTTGATAAAAGATTCTGACGTTACGAATTTTATTTGTATTGTTATTTTTCTTTTACATACGTTTCTTTAATGTTGTTATTTATTTATCATGCAGGAGCTTGAACTGACGGAAGGCAGCCCACAATCCATTGCAAGGGAGTAGTGACTACATCCGGGTCACTCAGAGAGTCAAATGTGACCTCTACATATGACCTTCACTTCAGCTTTTGCTTGTGACTGAGAATGTGTGCAGCTTTGTGGCATCATGTTTTTATATCAATCAGTGGATTAATATTTGCATTTGAATGTCACTGATGGGTTTTTTTACGGCTTACGTATACGTAGCTTGTTTTTTTACCGAAAATAAGGAAAACATAATATACAACGTATCAGTAAAGCAGCACTGTTATTTTTCAAAATAACAATGTTTAAAGCTTGGAATATGCCTTCATTTTGCTAAGATAATGCTAAATGCATTTGGTGACCCTAAGGTTTTTTTCACTCAACCGGGCAATTTATAATAAGCCGGTAGTAAAATGTAAGATTCAAGAGAATTGCAAACAAAAGTTTGTACAACAACACTACAGTTTTGAACCTAACAAACAGTTCATCATCCTTCATGGCTCATGCAATGACTTATGTAATGTATAAGATGTGATGTTTGCTGATAACATGATTGGAGCTACTGCTGGATAATATGCTAAATAAACTACCTGACATTATGGAGTATTTATGTTTCACCTTGGTGTACAGTTATGAAACCATTATTTGAATGAACTGCTCAAGAATTAGTTTCTAATTTACATTGCCGAGTTTTAATATCATTCAAAGCATGAGACATTGTCGGAAAAGTTTACGTCGACAATATTTTTGGTCTTAAAGTCGCACTATATCAAAACAAGCACTAAAGGAAACGGTACGATATATATACATGTAGCATGTCACCATGTGGTAGTCAGAGAATACGTTAGCCTCTCTATGGTATGCTTTTGTACCCTAAACAGAGGCCCTCAACGGCTCACGTACACGTAATTCTTGCGGGGGCGGTGTGACTGAGAGGGCGTGTGAAACTCACCCTTCCTACTTAATATTCTTATCTGAGTAAACTGAGTAGGATCCGGAGTATCGATCAGATTATCTCAAAGAGGTGAACAGCCACGATACAAACGTCCGAAGTCTTATTCCCAAAAGTTACATGAACGCCAGGAATATTCCAGTCTTAAACTTCCGAAATCGAGGCACGGTGCCGACGTTTGCTAAATACTGGGTTGGATTTGAACAAACTATATGGGAGAGGTAGAGAGTTGGTCTCAACTGTATACCGAAGGACTGGCCATGTGCGAGTAGATTTACCTGCCAGTATTTTAGGCACGAAGTTCGCGTGAAACACTAGTAGTAGTACCCGTTGTACACATGCATCGCTCAAACTTCGCCATTTTGGATGCTGCAGTACTGCACGCAGTCGACACGAAAATCATGTCCAATGTTTGGCCAGTCCTCTGGTACACATGTGCGCATTTTTTTTATCTCCTTTGACTTTCATATAATGACACCTGCCATATTGTTTGAATCATTGAAAAAAATTGAATAGGTAATTCGTCCACAATCAACAAATAGAAATTTTAAACATATCAACGTTGCTGTACCTTCTAAATATGTAACCTTACTAACTTCACCAGTAACCTTTGACCTGACGTTACTCATTGACAAACCACGTCACCAGTCATGTGCTACTCTGGGGTCAGCAACTTTAGCAAAAACACTTCTCTTTTCCTATCAATACTTCCTCTTCTTGTTCTAACAGCCGTTTTTAGATTAATGTCTGCATCGTGTTTTCTGTCTGTTGCTGCTGGAAAACATATCAAACCTAACATTTAAACTAACAGAACAATAAAAATTCAACAAAGGGGCGTGGGTCTTAAGTATTGAACACGCCTACTGTTAATGTGTCCCCTAATAACCTCTGTTTACGTGGGCCATACACTGACCTCTAAGTCAAGTCACAAGACTCCGTTACTTCCCTAAAGTTCACTCTTGTACGTGCGGTTCTGTTTGTGAACGGAAGAAGCCCCTGTTACTGTAAGGTTAGTGTCACAGCCTAGCATAGGCAAATACAAAGCTTCCTCTTACAATACTTGCCTCTGAAATACTTACTGTAGTACTGAAAAAAAGCAAGGGCATGTACTCTCGACATACAAACCGTTTCATATCTGTAGTTCAACATGGCATACATGTTAACTTTAGAACTCCGATTTAAACACTAATGTGTATTTGAACTTTGGACTGCTATTTTGGATTGAGATAGACAAGAAATAACTCAAAATCATAAATTGATTGACCAAAAATTGTGTAAACATTTTTTGAGGGAGGTATCTTGGGACTATTCAGCATTTATGCTTATTAAGTGACAAAAATTCATGTTTCTGTATAAATCTAGCTTGAAAGCTTAAAAAAGTGAAATCAATTCAAACTATATCCAAATATTGGTAGAAACAAGTTAGCAAATACTAGCTACATTGACTAGGCTCATGTTTACATTTAGAAGACGAAGAAACAAGATGGCGGACTTTAAACATGGCCTTTTGGGGTGTTTTGACAACTGCGGCATTTGCATCATTGGCTACTTCCTCCCGTGTGTTCTGGCTGGACAGAACGCTGAAAAGGTAAGGACTCAGCATATGTTATAAATGAAGACGTGGCCTTTGGATCTAAAATTTTGGGCGTAACACACCGTGGACTCAATCTAAAATCAGTGGGAGCACAGGAGTGGCCAATTTATAAGCCTCTGACCGATTGATGATACGATAATATACAAACCTGAGGAATGAAAGAATGATATATATATACTTACAATATATCTAAACATGGTATCAAATGAGGATTCGCACGTCTCGGTGTTTTATTCAACATTCCTTCCTCTTCTTTCACCGATTAGGTTGGTCTTGGCGGCTGCTGCATGTGCGGGTTCCTGTCGCTGTTTTTGATCACCGGTGTCTTCATTGTAGCCAGGTCAAGGGAGGAAACACGACATATCCACTCTATAGAGGTTGGTTCTCTCTCTGTCTCTCTCTGTCTGTCTGTCTGTCTGTCTGTCTCTCTCTCTCTCTCTCTCTCTTTGTACGTGTGTGTATGTGTGTATATGTCTGTTTGTACGCGTGTCTTTGTGTGTACGTGTGTGCGCGAGCGTGTGTGTGTATGTATGTATGTATGTATGAATATGTGTGTGTCTGTATGTTCATTTTCGTGTACGTAAGTGTTTCTTTTGTGGTTCATCATGATAAAATTAGCCTGGATCATACTTAACATCATCATTATATATAATAACACTTTTTATCTTACTGTTGCTATGTGTAGGGGACGTTTTGTAACGACGTTTTGCTGACTTTCTTCTGTCCATTCTGTGTGATGGTCCAGACTGCACAGGTAAGACTGACAACACAACTCGACAAAAAGTCATGGTTGTTGTTGTTGTTCTTTTTAAGATGTATATTCTTCTTGATTTGGCTGACATAGTGTGTGAAGCAAGGATACAAGTTGCTGATAGTATATAGTCGAACAAGACGTTCGTTTGAAATATAATAAATGGTAGACTTGACAGAAACAATATCCAGACGTTTAAATGATTTTTTTTGTATTCATTTCAGGAGTTAGATGAAGGAGTTGGAGCGCAGATTATCATTCGGCAGTAAAATGGCCGTTCAAAAAAAAAAAGCCTGTAATAGATAGATCCCGAGAACTGGGTGACTTAGTGAATTTGGTACTTATCCGCCCACTCGAGGAGTTATTGACTAAGTTGGAGACGCCCACAATTTCACCCAATCCGGTTGATGGAACGTTACCTACTGGTGGGCGTCTCCAACTTAGTCAATTTATTCGTTACTTAGTACACCCCTACCCATAGGGAGGCCACACTATGTGGATTTAGTCACAAAAAATGCACGCGCCTGATTGGTTGAGGAAAGATGCTCGGGTTCTAAGTACCTTAAGAACCGACAACAGATAGCAGGATACAATGGGATGGCAACTGAAAATAGGACACACACAGCTTACATTTTTTTAAAGATGATAACTGTCTGATCAGGTCGCTGCAAGGTCATGAAAGTTTTGACTTTCATTAATCATCTCATATGAACAAAACACCATGTTAGCTAGTACGCTATGAGATTTTTCCTTTTTATCCTTATATGATTTGGAATGAAATTAATTTATGACGTTTCACCTGTCAGATAATAAGTAATAAAGCATTGTAGACTCGTCCATACGAGCTATATCAAGTAATCGCATACCTTTTGTATGTTATAGGATATATTTCTACATTAAATCTTGAAGATGAATTTTTGCCAAAATAAAGACCATGACAATGGAAATAGTGTCGATCACACTTTATTTACCTGCACATTTGTTTCCAATGTACAATATGCATCTTTATAAACATTCATCAGGTTTTCACAATCCTGTTTTTATCATCTTTGCCTCCATATCTCAATTATCATAGCAAATATCTGTAGCTATAATTGCTTTGTATATGGGCCTTTCAGAATTCTGTAAATGTCGAAGGACGAACCATTGTCTTGCCCATTGTCATTCCTTTGTGTTGGGTATTACAGTTGAATATTGCTACGGAATAAATTCTACCAACACGGTTTAAACTTTCAAGATAACCACTGTCTTAGGCAACCAAACTACTTGTATTGGCAAGATCTTTTAACGAGATATTTGCTGCCAAAAATGGTTTCCATAGACTTTATAAAAAGCGTCTAAGCTGTTATACAGCTACACATGGCTAGCAGCGCTGGCCCTGCCAAAACGGAAAGGCCGCTGAAAGCTCATTATCGACCAACTTTTCTTTGGTGTTTCTTCCACTTCTTCGCCTGCTCTTCCGAAACGTATTGGGACGTCGGAATCTAAGGAGAACCCCCTTCCGAATCTCCGAGGTATGTCGAAGGGCAACGAGTAACGGGTCGACCGACCGAATCTGTTCGGGGAGTCCAACCACATGGCCGGGGATCGGGAGCGTCCGAATCGGTTTGGCGGGCGGAATAAGGCGGCAGCCGACGCTTTACGGCTCTTCCTGTTGAGGCCCCCGGCTTCAAATTCACCGGTCTCTGGTAGTAGGCTGAATCTTTGGTGAATCGGAACTTCGTGGGAACCGTCACTCTCTTCGGGAGAGACGAGATGGAAGAGACTTCGCTTCCAGTCTGTATCGCTATGTGTCGCTCCTGACAGCGACACTACCAATGTGACGACCAGAAGTGCGAATATGCCCATGGCGATACCTGCAATAATCGTTGGATAATGCACATATTTCATACAGGGCGCAGTAGATCAGTGAAGAGAAAGAAAAATGAGAAAGGAACAAAAATACATACATATAGCTGGTTAGAAATAAAGGACAGACGGACAAGAAAGAAACAAAATATGAAGTAGAGTAATTGATAAAATAACTAACATGTCATACGTAATAAAATAGGTACCAAGAAATACATATTGCTTTTATGCAGCCTGAAACATTCAGTCTGTAATTTGATTATGTTGAATATTCTAACTCCTTTTGATAAGATACCCTGCACGTCCCAAGGTAAAATTATGCATTTTTTTTGCTGAATTCAAAAGGCCTCAATTAAGTCTGTATATGTTCAAATATCCAGGCGTTGATTATGCATATTCCAGGATGTGTCAGTCTTGGCCGTTGGACGTGACATCGAAGCGGCAGACAGGGAAAAAATATTTTCTTATGACACAACCTAGAAGAAATGTACAGTACAAAACACACAAAGCTTTAAAAATATTCGTTCTTTTGTGGATAAAATTCGTTGAGTGCTTTGTCATTCGATCGGCCGCAGCGACGCCACCAGCGTGCCGCGGGTCTAATGAGAGGGGGCTTAAGCTGGTGTGATACACCGAAGGGCGGCTATACCGATCATACAGATGCAGATACACAACCCTTATAGCACTAGCAATCAAAATCATGACACAAAAGAATATTTCTGAACATATAAATATTTCTCATTTCTACCAATCTATGTTTTGTCTATGAGAATCAAGAGCCGAGATACATCAAAACCTTACGTGTAATTAGTAGCAACTACAAGATAGATTCTTTTCAATATACTGTAAAAAGGCTGAGTGTAAATGCATTTAATTTCGCGCGGTTTTTATTTCGCGCTAAGGCTGAAATGGAGTGTTTGCGGTGGTTATAAGTTCGCGGCAGTCCTATAGCCACATACCGCTACAGTATTGAACAAAAATTTTCGCGGTGGTTTTAACTTCGCGGTGAAACGGTCGCCGCGAAAACCGCGAACATAAAACCACCGCGAACACATGTCAAGCCTCGTAAAGCGATTTAGTTCAGCACTAGGATAGTTTGCAGTCATGTACTCATTGGTATAGCTGTAGTAATACCTGCATGTGTCACTTATTTTTTCATGTATGTAATGGTGCGTTGACATCTCTGTTGTAGTTTTGATATTGGAATTTCACATTTATTTAATAATACAAAAGGTTTACGAAAACTGTATGTTTTATTGCAATAATGCCCTTGTATATCACTACTGCTGACACTGGGTCAAATTTGAATGACATCTTGACAGAGTAGAAGCTTGTAGCTTTCTCATGGTACATAACATATTGGTGGTATTTTGAAGAACATGATTCATAGACTAATAAGATAAAAGCACTACTACTTCTAAGAGGGCCTGGAAACCCAACATGTGCTGCGCTGAAACTCCAGTAGCTTAAAGGTTGTTATCTGGTGATCTCGTTTCTGCATATCTAAGTTTCAGACCATATCAGGCTTCGGGTTAACTTTCAACGGCGGTTTCGCTTAGGTGTTAAGTAGATTCAAATCGCTCTTACTGTGGTGAATTGAACAATAGTCGACTAAGTTGACAGGCATAGTATTTCAGACATTTCTGAACGTTGATATAAAAGGCATAAATGATAATCGTAGCATCCTTTTTTTTGTCTTAACCCCTAGAATCGGTTTAAAGAACGTCAACGACCTCTCTTTGACTAATCTATTTCGTAATATCTTCCTTCGATATGTTCGTACATGGTTTTGCTGGGTCTTTTTATATAGCTTTTTTTATCGCGACAGAAATGAAAAGAACATGTTGGAACAAAAGACTCTACAACATTTTCATCACACAGATATCAGATTAAAAATTCAAAGTCTCTGGCCAGCGGTCGAAGGCCCCAAAAAGGCCATTTTTTGCAGGTTTTGCTAGGGTCTGTCAGGTAATCGGAAACACAGTATTTTCCCTGGGTCCACTGATTTTTTCTAAACAAGGTTGGAAACCGGGCGAGCTATATGAGCACAGTAAATACCACATTAATACTACTATTAAGTTAAATGAAAATAAATACTTGACGAGGGCCTATGAACAATTGCACAAAAGCTAGTTCAGAACTAACAAACAGGTATTGAAGCGAAGAGAAAATTCGTACCTTGAATAGCGTGAGGTAGTGGGTTCTGTCTGCGGTGCTGAAAGTCTGATAGCTGAAGGTCCTCTCACGATGGCCCTCTTTTCTGCCCTGCTTTTGACCCAACTACAAGAAGCAGGAAAATGTGATCAGTACATGGTAAATTCGGTTTATTTGTAGCCATTGACATAATCCACCATCAACTGCTAAAAGGAATGTATAATCCATATCCCTTGAACTACTGATCGGGAATCGGTAATCTAATCCATGGGATTGACGGGTTGGATCATGCCTCACGGACGCAAGAAGTGCACAGCCGCTATTTACAGAATAACATCCATCCAAGTCAAATACTATTTACTTATATGTACAATACCATTACTCCCTGATTTGTTTCAACAACATAATGATGTAAGATAAAACATGAAATAACTGACGTAACTTGTTGGTAGCAATGGTTTTCATCAGGAAAATGATTGTATATTAAGAGTTTCAGATTAAAACATGTAAGCGAAGCCTATGTCAGAGTGAAGGTGTGGGTGGGGGAGTCGCCTGCGTCAAACACTCGAATCTTTTACTGAGTCGTGTAATCTTTGGTTTTTGTGATCAAAGGCAAAGTTTCGTGCGAAGGAGGAAAGAAGATTTTCCTTAAACGATGGCTTTACAGATAATTTCCCTCTCAACGAAAGATACAGCCTATGCGTCATGAATTACACATTGCCAATTATTTTACCTCCTTTTTCTCACCAAGCTAAATGTGTGATCAGAGATTCAAGATTAACACTTATCACCCCTTGTCGATTAGAACAAATCAGTCTTGAAAACAAGCCTCTGTCTGAATAAAACGATACTTTTTGAACAGATTCTTGTCACTGAATATGGATACATAATTTCTCATAACCTCCCGTATCGTGGTAAATAATTTCAAACATATAGTAATATATGATACGGAAAAATACCAATACCTGTTTTCAGCTGAAAGGCGGGGTTTCGTAGAAAAAGCTCTCTCGTAGAAGGTCTCTTCAGAGCAACCTTTCCTGAAGCAGATCTTTAAATAAAACTAGTTTAATAATGCACAGCCCTTTCGCCCTTCGTCTCCTATATGGAGGATGCTGTTAAATCAATTCCACCTACGACTTATAGCTACAGCTATAGCTGCCAATCTTCATTAGGCTATCATCATTAAATTATAAGCTTGTTAAAAAGGGAGTATATGATTAGCTTTGAGTACCATTCACACGCATATCCATTCTGCGTCACAGGCGGCAATCGACATCTCCTAGAAATTCCTCTCCGCCTTCGTCCTATCTAAACGTCTGTGGGTAGTGAATGTGAAGTTTTCTAGCTATTACAAGTGTGGCTGATATTGGACGGGAGGATTTTAGCTGGATTTCTTTTCTTTCCTTGGAAAAAAACCCTTGTGGCGCCGACGACTTGTCGAGTTTCACTCTCTTTGTTCAAACTTATGTTTCCGGACGACTGACCATAGTATCGTATGGCTGCACAACTAGACGTGCGTAAAAGGCCTTTGACAGCGGCGTTTAGTTGATTTAAGGGGTATTTGAGATTATGCAACGAAGATTTATACTTGGTTGTGATTTTGCGATGATTTATGTATTAGGTTTACTGTATTGTAACTGCTTCAACCTGGTTTGCAAAGATTCAGTTTGCTGTGAAAAGTTACCACTGACAGCTGAAGGCTTCCTCGCAAAACTTCAATTTAGAAAGGAAGTTTCAAAGGCGTGACGCCACTTCTCATTATTCTTCATACATGTTGCTTGAAGTATGCATATTTCTATAACTCAATTATCCCAGGCTAACGTCACATTTTCTAAAAGATTATCTGAAGATTCAGAAAAGTACGTCATGTCTATTCAGGCCTTTGTGATCAATTTTTTCTACATTGTATCTTATGAATCATTCCCATCGGATTATCATGGCCATTGGTGCAATAATAGTATGAATTTTGAATGAAGTTGAATATAAAAGAGACGGTTTGTCCTGAAGAGGCGGGCTCAGCAGTATCGTAGAAGAAGAGACCTCATATTCAACTGGATAGATGCTAATCCAACCGTAACTGAACATTTCGTTTTAGAATTTTAACATCGTTTAACAGTGTGCACTTAGTACAGGAGCCAGGGCCTGAAAAAAATCATTTTGTTCAACCCATCTTACAGAAAAGGTTTGACTTGATATTTTGATAGAGAGGGTCTTTCTTCATCACACCTGATTTTTTCTTTACTCAAACTGTGGCATCATGATTAAAGATGAATTGTTCATGGAGCACAGGTGTAATCATCTATATTTTCAAGGGGGAGAGGCCAAAATCTAGACATCAATATTTTTTTCTTGAAAATTAGTACACTGGTAAAACTTGACTTTAGGATCAGAAAAAATGTTAATATTTTCTTGATATCTTAAACCATTCAGGCGTCACTGGTCATTAAATTGCATTTTTTCTATAATTTTCTCATAGATCATGAATAATTTACTTTCTAAAACCCTGCATTTATTTGTGTTGCCTGTTGGGCTCTTTTTGCATACATGAATGGATGCAGCATTGTGGTCTTTGAATTACGAATATCTGTCACTTCTGTTAGGAGATATGAGTGTTTAAAACAATTATTACCGTTGCCATGGCAGTTGCTAAGGACACTATTTGGTGTAGTTCTAAGAGATGTACCGTCAAAATGACTGCCTGAAATCAACAGTTTCTGTTGTTTTTATGTCTCTATGTGCTTAAATAGACATGTATGTAGCATGTAGTAACAAGATTTTTGCTAAATTTTAAGAGTTTATGTAATTGTTTTCTGCAAAATGTCACTTTTTGGATCGAACCGTTGCTAATGATTCAAATCTTACGTAGCGGAATGGGTGTATCTTTTCTATGTTTAAAACGTGTATAACTATGCCATGTTATCGGTATTATTGATCTACTATCTCATCACAAGACGCTAAACACACTCTGGTGGAAATTGTTTAACACACTGTAACCCTTACGAAAGGTTTATGGATTAAACTTGCCAGTGATCCGTCATTTTTATTGCTTCATTGCATTTAATTAACATATGTTTGTAATAGACATCACTATACCTCATTGACAGACCTTGGCAGAAGGTAGATCGAGATTGCACGCCTACATCACACCCACTTTACGCTTTAGAAACCTAATCTTGTTAACCCATGTCTTACACGAAGATGCGCTGAATACATCTACCGCATCAATCCAGACACGAATCATAGACAGATGTCAAGAAAATGGCTTGCAAGTTTGAAACTACTTAGTGGCGCTGAATAATTTGTCAAGAACAGTATGATATGCCAGCAACACGAATGGAGAGTCTTTAAAAAAACTGATAAACATTCTAGTCTAGCAATTAGGTCAATGGAAAAGTACCAATTATAATCAGAAGCCAATCAGAAGACAAATATTACCAACTCAAATGTTCTGGAAATGTTTCAATTGTTTTCTAGCTAAAATTGGACTCACTGAAATGCATGAGAAGAGTAAATTTGAAATGAGGCGCACCGACCTTTTCCATGGTTTAGAAATTTTGAGTGATATTGTCCAAAAACATTTGAATCAACCTTTAAAAATTTCGTTGAGCTCCCTTTTTTTCAGTTGGAGAACAGTTTAATCTTTTTCCATCATTTAAGTTACCAACCGATATGAACTTCCATGCTAAGGATGGGAGACATTGCATCTGATGAATACAAAGGCAAGGTTGCTTACAATAATATACAAGATAGCTCAAATTCCAGCTTATAATCTAACGCTCAGTTGAATAGAATGCTCTCGGGCAGTGGGGGTTTCAGTTAAGTTAGGGGTTCACTTTCTTATCTCATTTTCTGACGCTACCCCGTTAAGGACTTAACTTCCACAATCGATATCCAATCTTTTTAGGATACAATGTCATACCTACCACGACATAACGAACGGATTCGTGATTATAAAAGAAGGTATAAAAGTATAAAGATGTCAAGAAATCGCGGAAATCATGGCTGAAATATGATATGCAAAACTGACATGATATTTCTGATACGATTTTTTCGTCTCCTTTTGATAGAAAGACTCTATAACCTACTAGAGGTACAAATTACGGGTAATACATTTATACTCACCTGACACAAATCGACGATGTCTACTTGTCAGTGATCATCCTGTAACGCCTTATGGTCTACTCTCTGAGATATAGTTACTTTTATATATACATTCACATTCGAATATTCCTCTTAGATGCTTTTGATCAAATCACATCGGTTCAACGCACGTCATGGTATTACGTATATCCTAATGAATGAAGATTTCATGTGGTATTCAGGGAATGATCACAATTAATCCTGGGAGACCTCGTTATTTCTAAAACATAAAGAATAGCTCTTCTTCAGTAACAAAAAAGCTTTAGAAAGATAGGCTAACTGACGTAGGGTCGTGGCTTTCATACAGTCTCAATGACTTCAAAGAATTCAAAGTATGTAAAGCAAGGGCTGTAGTGTCCCCGGAAGGAAGCAGAGATGAAAGAGTCAGCCAAGCAGGAATTGAGATGAGAACGAGAAGGAAGTGGGCCGTGGGGAAAGCAGTTGAAGAAGCGAAAAGTAACCTGAGGCACCGAGACATAGTAGGAGTGGTGGCGTAGGGAAGATTGGGACTGGGCGCTGGTAGAACAGAGAACCAGAGATGGTGCACTGTAGGACCTAGGGAAGAGAGGGAAACGGTTCAGAGCGAGATTAGAAGGAACAGGAGGAGAGTAGAAGAGCGCAGGCAGTGAGTCAAGGATCTCAGGGTGCATGGACGAGATGGGAAGGAATGAAAGACAGAAAGGTAATGTGGAGCGATGTACACAGATGGGAGCCCCTGAGAACCCAGTTCCTCATAAAAGCATTAAACGATTTACTCCCCACTCCAGCAAACAAGAAAAGATGGGTCATGCAGGAAGAAAGAGAACTGCGGTTTGTGTGGGAAAAGAGGAACGCTGAGCCACATCCTATCAGGGTGCCAGGTGGCCTTGAGCCAAGGAAGGTACCGGTGGAGACACGACAAAGTACTAAGGGTGTTAGCATTGGTCCTGGAGGAAGAGAGAGTGAAGAAGAGACAATATAGCGGAGAAGGACCACAGTTCATAGGTTTTGTGAAGGAGGGAGAGACAAAGATCGGGCCAAAGAGAAAGCTAGAGGAAGAAGGTATCTTTACAACAGCAAGTGATTGGGCCTTGCAGATCGATCTGGACAGACAGCTGGTTTTCCCAGAAGAAGTAGCGGTAACAAGGCTAAGACCGGACGTGATACTATGGTCCAAAGAGACAAAGCAGGTGGTACTTATAGAGCTAACAGTCCCCTGGGAAGAGAGAGCAGAAGAGGCACATGAGAGAAAAGCATTGAAGTACCAGGAGTTAGTCCACATGTGCAAAGAAAGAGGATGGAAAGCGAGCTGTTCCCCCGTGGAAGTAGGAACGAGAGGGTTCATCAGCCAATCCATGTGGAAGGCACTAGGTGCTACAGGTGTGAAGGGCAAGAGGAGGAGGGAAACAACTAAAAAGCTAGAGGAATAAGCGGAGAGGGCGTCCCGCTGGCTGTGTTTCAGAAGTGGAGACAAACAGTGGAAGAATCTCGGCTAGCAGTACCTGGCCAGTACTGCTGCCCCGCCTCCCGGAGGAGGTACTGCTGAAAGGGGGCGAAACCACCAGTGAAGGGAGGAAGCAGCTGAAGAAGCCGAGAGGCCGTCGTGACACGTCAGCTACGTAGGGTCGTGGCTTTCATACTACTTCAATGACATATCAAACACGTCTTTCCTTTTGAAAAGGATCTTTGGGTTCCCAGAATAATTTTCAATGAGTGATTTGACGCTTAAAAGGCAACGTTGATCTTTTAAACGTCCATCATCTCTTTGTTAAATCAAACACTGGTGATAAATCGAATCGGCATATTTTTTTTAGATCAAGATATCTTTGAAAACCGCGTTTATGGGAATTTTTTTCAGATGAAACCTTTTGGCTGTTAACTAAGTTTTGCCACGGACCTACAACTCATTAATTATGGAACACGACTTATGATTCTAACTAGGTCATACCATCTTACCACTGAGGCGGCGACCATTGAGCACCAGTTCAAACGAATTTCATTGAAACAAAAGTGTATCTTTTTCAGTTTTGTGTGTTTTGTTGCCTTTCAAATCATCTTTTCCATCATGGTTCGTATTCCAATTATAAGCTTTATAAGGTAATAGATCATACAGTTCTAACTCGGGCCCAATTAAGAATCAAAGTGCTGAATAATTGCAGGAGCATGGGCAAAGTACACATTCTATTGGCTCTGCTGCCCACCGCCCGTCGACGCCGGCGCTTTCCCCTGCCATCTTCGGTGGGGGTGAAGTGGTCAGCCGTCGGAAGTGAGGGGGCATGCGGTACCTTGCCTTCGTACGTCCACATTAGACAGTTATTATTTTTTTAGAAGTAATATGCTTGTCACAAAGATTGATCCATACACGAAGCAATCTGAGTAAAACTTTGAATGGCTCATTAAATCAGTCATGGTTCCTTTAATCGTCACATCCTACATGGATAACTGTGGTAATTCTAGAGCTAATACATG
Source organism: Branchiostoma lanceolatum (assembly GCF_035083965.1). Lineage (NCBI taxonomy): Eukaryota > Metazoa > Chordata > Leptocardii > Amphioxiformes > Branchiostomatidae > Branchiostoma > Branchiostoma lanceolatum. Next base: position 10,038,865 of record NC_089735.1, read on the forward strand.
CGGAAGAAGCGCCGACCTCACGGTCTGGCGTGCATTTATCAGACCAAGACCGACCCGGGGTTCGCCCCGGTCCCTTTTATGACTCTGGATCATGTTTCGGTCACAATTTGAAAAAAAAAGAGTCCTGCTGGGTAGTTAACGGGCTGTTTTTTCGGGCGTGATCCCTACGTGTCCTTTGTAGGAAACCCTTCGGCTACCGGGCTATTTTTGGGCGCGTATATCTATCTATTTTGAACACAGGATTGTGTTATGTCGCTGCGGGCCTTCGTAGTTTTGCGGTCATGCAGATTCCAAGCAGATGTGGAGGGGGGCCCAGATTAGCATTGGGGCACATAAAATATGGAACATCGGACCCCGAGGTGACTTTAGCTTGGACTTAAAATCAACCCGGGACCCGGTGAAAAATAGACGCCGTGAGCTAATCTTGCGAACACCGAGAGGAACTTACACCCACCGACGACAGATCATTCTAATGTCTGCCCTATCAACTTTCGACGGTAATGGGTTCTGTGCCTACCATGGTGGCAACGGGTGACGGGGAATCAGGGTTCGGTTCCGGAGAGGGAGCCTGAGAAACGGCTACCACATCCAAGGAAGGCAGCAGGCGCGCAAATTACCCACTCCCGACTCGGTAGTGATGAAAACTAACAATACGTAACTCTTTTGATGCCCTAAAGCTGGAATTGGGAAATGTCTTCTTTTTTTGTGACACGAAACAGTTGTTTTTAGTTTGCTGTTCTTAAACTTATAAGTATGTATTAAGCATACATAATTTATAACAGCCGAAGTTATTTTCATAAAAGTGCCATGTACCAATAAATTCAAAATCAGTTTCTTTTCGCTGGACTTTACATGTATATTGTGTTTCTCGAAGTGTAAGTACGAGTATTTGTTTACGTCGCTTACCGTTCATTTTAGACTTGACAACAGAGACATGCTATCGGTGTCTTTACTAAAATCCTGGCAACCTTCCGTGGCCTTTATAAAACTAGATCATTAGATTCATGTTCTTATCGTAATAACCATGAAAATAGATATAATTTGATGTTTAAACAGCATATAGCCAGCTAAATCAGATGTTTCCGTCGCATTTGCTGAGTCACGAGTAATGCCATGTTTTTAAACACAAATATCCATTAAATGATAGCTATTTATGTCATCAGATGGTCTCTAAATTCTCTCATGACTTGGTTGCGTAATTGTTGCGTACAACAGCACATTAAGGTAGTTTCCTCCTTATCCGGTGAAATATTTCTTGTTAAATTTCATATAATTGGTTTATCTTTCCTCCATACATCAAAGTTGGGTTTCGTATGTTTGTCAAGTCATTCAGTAATGTCTTAATGGTGATGTATAATTACTTCAGTACACTGCAATATCAAGCCCACGGCAGCTGTGCAAATGACAATTTTCTTTGTAAATATCATATGATCATCATCGAAATACGTAGGTAGGCGTATTCTTGTTTTATTTCAAATTAGAGACATAAAAAGTCCATTGGGATATTCATGTTCTTAAGCAGCCGTAAAGATCGTCCTTTCATCTTCAGAGTAATGGATATTTCCTTTCCGATAATTTACCCCCTTCCACCTTGGAATACATACTATATAAATCATAACGTGAAGGGGCCCGATCGCATTCGTCATCGTGGAAAGTACAACATATCTAGTCTTGCGACAGTCGTGAATGTGTTGTACAGAATTCGGCTACCTATTAACTGAGTTGTTTGCCGTAGATCATTTCGGTCGGTTCTGTCAGAGTCATCGTTGAAACGTCTACCACAAAACGCGAGCTCACTCGAAGAGTTTGACTGGGCGATTGCCTAATTGACATCTTTCCGTTTACATCTATTCCAATGAGCCCGGAGTAGCTAACAGTTGGGCTGCGTGTGCATGCGAGGGACTTGCCAACCATCGTCAGTACAGTACCAGTGACTCAATCTCAACAACAGTTCTGAATACAGTACGTATCTTCAAAAGTTTCTTGACGATATATTTTCAGCGATTCACGGTATATTTTCTCTTGAAGGAAGAACCCTACCCTTGACTGACTCAAACTCCCTGTCTCTAGCTAGACTTGCTGTCTGATCGATCTAGTCTTAAGTCCATCACTTTGAGATCAGTTCAAGATTATCAAGGCCATTGAAGGAGCAAGAAGACTTTGCCTGCTACTTCAAAGAACCACTTGTTTGTTCTTATTGACCAGAGGGTTCCAAAAGCGAAGAATACACGAATCTTCAACATTCAGCGTAAGAGAATGGCACCTGGAAACACCACGGCCGACCAGCAACCCAACAGTACCTTCGAATGTACCGTGTGCCAAGACCCCGCATCGTGGTTCAATCAACAACAATCGCAAATCTACCTGCCTTCTCTCGTATTTCTGCCCATATTCGCGTGTATCGGGACTGTCGGAAACGTTGCTGTAGCAGTAGTCTATGTTAAAAAGAAGAAGACCTCGGCAAGTGTCTATATCCTAGCGCTAGCTGCCGTGGACCTGGTCACCTGTGCGTTACTGATTCCACTGGACATCACCGCATCGGTACTGCAATATTCGTACCCAAGCGACTTTCTCTGCCGATTGACTCCGTTTCTAACTCACACCCTTTCCATGTATTCTGTGGTGTTGCTTCTTAGCATTGCCGTCGAACGCTACTTAGCCGTGCATAGACCAATTGCTTTTGCCACCACCATCCCTAGATCTAAAGTAGTCGTGTCGGTAGGAGCTGTAGCTTCTGCCGTGATTTGCTGCCCCCTTCTAACAATTTATGAGCTAGTACTTAAAGCTAATGTCGGCTGGAATGTGTATAGATGTTCTCTGAAGGATTCCGGGTATGCTACGGTCGTTTCTGCATACTCCTACTTGTTGATAGGCGTCACCTTAGCGGCGTCTTTGGTGATTGCCGTCTTGTACGTGCGGACATTTCGCAGCATAGTCGGCAGGGCTCACAAACGACCTGTCATAAAAATCACCACAACCCCTTCTTCACAACCTAGGAAGTTGGGCAAAAGTCGGCTTGGTGGCATTTTTCGAATCTTTAGACGAAGAGAAAGGGGTGACAAACTGTGCGACAAAGCCCAGTCCATCGCGGCCGTGTCAATGTCCGAGCTCGCCGTGCCGGCGGAAGGACGCTACCGATACCGGTCAGAGAGTCCGTCAACGTCTGGCTATGAAACCTCGACCGTTGACAGTTCAAATCACTACGATCGCGGATTGGCCAGCGGTTCTGGTGATCATCCAATCGGAGCGTTAGCACCACCACCAACTACGTCACCAGGCACCAGGGACAAAACTACATCCGCAGGCAGATATGAGACAAGGTCTGATCCAAACATTTGTAAGATTGAACTAGCCTCCATAGAAAGTAGTACTCTAAACGGCGAAAATGGACCAAACAGTGGAAGGGTAAGGAGCACAGCAGAATCGAGAATACAGGCAAGGTGGAAGCGACAAGGAAACCGCATGGCTAAGATATTCATGCTGGTAACTCTCATATTCTTTCTCACTTGGCTACCGCATGGGGTAATTACGTTATTTGTCTATTTTGTGCCGTACGATAAACAGCCTAGCACCTTGTTTAAAGCTTTGATAAACCTTTACAACGTGGTTTATCTAAACAACGTTCTCAATCCTTTTATTTATGCGTTTGTAGGAAGGGATTTAAAGATCGCATGCAAAAACTTGTTGAAACGTAATAAGTAGTCTGGTGTAGAGAAAAGAGATTTGTTTGTCAGCATTTCTTAGAAAATCAGATGGACATATGGAGCAAATATCCGCCACTTTACAAGTCAAAATACATGTACGCTATAATGCTGGCGCAACCAAAATTAGTTTACACATACATGAAAATTTAAAAAAAAATCCACATGATTATGGAAAGGGTACAAATTTGACAGGAAAATTACACTGTATGGAAGGTAATGAAGTATGATTAGAAAAGAACATGTTGCAAACAATTTGGTGAAAATATAATAAAAATACTGATTTTTTTGTTTATTTTGGAGTGGTAGAAATACAGATCCGTTAGATGTATTCGCACTGTAAAGACATTATAGTACATGTTTACATGCACACGGTTGTAATAAGCGACGCAGTTATCGTCACAGTTCAGAAAACCACCACTCTGCCAACAGTGTGATAAACGAATACTAGCTAGTATTAGTTGTAGCTAGCATCAACATGGAATGTTTACATGTAGACAAATTGAAGGTAACATTGCTTTCAATGTTTATCTGTTTATTGAATTTACTTATCATGTATTGTTTGTTTATTGCTTTCCATGTTTCCAGAAGTGACGTCAAGTATCTAATCACCAGTGTTAGCTGAAGGAGTAACATATAAGCTTAGTATATAGTCTACTACAGAATTTGGCTTTTAAGTTCTGACAACAATCGATAATGGAGCGATATCTATGTGCCTTAAAGAGTTTTTTTTTTTCATATTACTACATGACAATAACAAATTTGCCTGTTTTATATATGTTTTGTGACACTGAGGGGTCGAAAGGCAAATGTGCAAAGTTGTTTCATTGTCATTGTCTCGGGCAATAATGCTTAAGCTCAAGCCTCTATGATACTTGTTTGAAAATCTTATGACATAGACCGTGGAATAATATTGTACTAATTCCAATGTTGATTAGGCAATAAAAACACATTTATTGTATTAATTACGTCATCATATCTTTTGACTGTTGTCATTATTCGACCCTTGAAATTGTAAAGAAATTTAAGTACAATAGATATGAACGTGGAAAACCCTAAAAGTTGTACAATATGCCACAAAAACACGGCGTAAAAAGCCACACCCTACATCTGCTTAGAGATAACTACGATACCGTATTTCGCTCTGCCGAATCAGGAGCTAGTTTTCCTTTATCCCATGGCCCATGATACACTGCAGCGCTAAAGGTCAAATTTTACCTCGTGTGTGGACCTACGCACATGTCAAGCGGACTTCTCTTCAAAAATACCTGAAAAAGTGGAGTTTTTGGCACATTTCACTAATCTTTTAAACTTCAGCCACTTCCTAAGACGTTGTTGGAACGCTGTTTTGGTTGTCAAAGGTTTGAAACGGGACTAAAGTCGGTAAAATTTGCAGAGAGGTCACAGTGAACCATACCAAGATGTCGGCCGCAGCTTCGAGGTTATTCAACACGATCGGACGGATCGGTTTTGGGATCGCTGTAGTCGGCGGCGTGGTCAACACAGCCTTGTATAACGGTAAGAATACTACTTAAACAGATTGTGTATCTTTTAAACGCGTGCATATGTATACTATTGAAACAAATTGCATTTAATGGTGCTTGTGCAACATTGTAACATTTTGGTGTGGGGAGGGGGGCATGATTTTTCCCCTTGCATCATATCGCCTTGCTCTTGCATGTGTCAGAATTCATTGTTCAACTTCAATTCATTGTAGTGTAGATGTTGAACGTTAGACAATTCCGCTACACTTGTAATAATTTTGAGTATCACGTTGTGATTATAGAAATTTTCCATCTATTAATAACTTACTGGTACTCATCTTCGATATTCTACTGTGTTATATAATTTTCTACAGTTGATGCTGGCCATCGCGCGGTCATCTTTGACCGCTTCACCGGAGTGAAAGAGACTGTGAGCGGAGAGGGGACACACTTCCTGATCCCCTGGGTACAGAGGCCGATCATCTTCGACTGCAGGGCCAGACCTCGCAACATTCCTGTCATCACAGGAAGCAAAGGTAACGCATTTACTGAGAGAAAGCCTGGGTACCAGGCCACCACGCTACAGTCGCTAATCCTTGGTTTGGGGGAGCAAATTTGCCCTGCCACCAAAGGTAGCACATGGCCCCTAATTATCTCTTGCACTCGATAGATTTAGACTTGAGAGATCGGCTGCCAAAGAGACCGGGTGCCAACTCTACATATGTATATTGCATATGACATGCTACCCCAGCCAAAAGGAGTTAATATCATCCAGTGCAAAGAGTCTGGTATCCAGGCTAGTTCAAGTACTGTAATTCACATTATCTTCACAGTAGCAAAATTTCACGGTGGAAGAAGAATGGACATTTTCACTGAATTTTAACTTCACGATGGTGCCAAGTGATTGGAATCATAAATAATTACAACCGGTTTTTTTCATGGTGATGATAAGTTCACGGTACATAGGTGACCATGAAAACAGTGAACATAAAGTTACAGTGAAAGAAACAAGAATTACAGTAGTTGATGTACATGTAGGGATCTTTCTAAAGAGAGGAAGAGGGGTGCCATTGTGTCCCCTTACCCAGGGGAGCTGACCTTCTCTACAAATCCTAAATTTTAAATTAGACAGGGATGCTGCTAGGTCAAATGTGTTCCCACACCACAGTGGTCCCAAAAGTACTTTGCATTCTTCAAGCAATATCCTTTATCTATTGATGAATCTTTAGGATGGTCCCTTCAGTTAACTCTGTAACTGATTTCCAAGGGAGCCCTTTTCCAAAACTAACAGACGGATGCCATAGGCGCCTTATCCTTGAATACAAAAGATAAACATAAAGCCAGCGTCACACATTTGGAGAATACCAAATACAACAAGTCTGTGAGCTCTAAAGAAAATCTCAGCAGCAATATAGCTGGTGATCTCTGGCAGTTTTAAGAGATCAGCCAATATTTTCAGTTCATCAGGACCCATTCAATGTTACTGATACTAGTGATAGGTTAGATTTTCAGGTGAAAGATTCACTCTACTGTCTGTGGCGATTTTGAAATTCTGCAACCTTTTGTATTTTTCTTCATGAGAAATCATAATTTTTTTTCAGATCTCCAGAATGTGAACATTACCCTGCGAATCCTGTTCCGACCGGTGGCAGCCTCCCTGCCCAAGTTGTACATGAGTCTGGGAACAGACTACGACGAGAGAGTGCTACCTTCCATTACTAATGAAGTTCTGAAGGCTGTAGTCGTAAGTACATGTAGAATACTATAATCTCTTTAAGGTTAAGTTCTTTTTATGTGTGGTGGCATTGTGATTTGTGTTGTTGATTAAAAATCTAAGGGTTTTGGGTTCGAAGCTTTAAAGAAAAAGCAATCCCAATTTTGTGCCCTTGAGAGAGGCATTTTACACCAATTTTCTCACTTCATGCAGGTGAAAATGAGCACCTAGCTTTGAACAAGAATGTTCTCTCGGAAGGGACGTTAAGTTGGGTCCGGGGGGAAGGGGGTCGGAGGGGGAGGATGAAGAGAACCACACCTTGAACATGTTAAAGAACCCACCACACTTAAGAGTGTGTGTGGATGAAACCTATCGGTATCAGTCCGGTCTTTATTTCCCATTTGGAATTGTTAGCAGCCACTTTTAGATGAAAAGCACATTGATATTTAACCTCACATGTATGCCTTTGATAGCCCTAGTGATGATACTCCTGCATTATACTACAAATAGGGATGGCTGATCAGTAGCCATTTTCTCATTACCTGCAGGGAGAAGATTGCCAGAGTTTACCATGCTCTATTGGATGCCCCATTCCATGTCGAGCTTCCATGCCTCTGTACACTAAGTTAAAACCCTCCCCACACCCTTCTGCCTATAGGGCAGTGTCCATCTCCATTTCTAAAACCTTGAACCCACAACCATCCAAATGCAAATTAAGCACTCTACGGTCTAACCTCTAGATATTTGCACTGGTACAAGCTAAACTGTACACAGAATAAATGTACGCTTTCTGTTTCTTTATGGTCCTGTATGATTGTTTCGCAGGCCCAGTTTGATGCCAGTGAGTTGATCACACAGAGAGAGTTGGTATCCCAGAAAGTATCGGAGGATCTCATGGAGCGGGCTGCACAGTTTGGACTCATCCTGGACGACATTTCACTTGTAAGTTGTTAAAGATCGCCAATCAAAATGTGAATCCTCAATGTTGGTAAGATGGAATCTCTATCTAGTGTACAGAGAATCTTTTACAAATTTTGTGGTCTATATTGAAATTTAAGCTCTTAAGAGATGAAACAACATGTTGCTTTTGTGTTGAAGGCCAGCTTTTAAATTGTATGTAATTTGTAAAGATATTTTATTGTCAATTTCATGTATTGTCAAGTGCAATGCTATGTTGGCTGCTAACTAACTGATATTCAAAAATGAAAATTAAACGTAAAGGAAAACATCAATTATAGAAAACAATGTTCAGTGATTTGAATTCAGTTCTCAAACTCTTGGAATTAGGCTGCATAGTTTTGAACGATGCAACTTGCTTCAGTCATTGCGTTTGACTTTTGTAAAGTCTCAAAAATCGTCTCTGCTTTTCCATTACTACATAGAGGTATATACTACATGCATAATACAGAAATAGTATACATGTAGCCTTACCCAGCATTGCAATGAAATGAAATGTTTATGTTAACGGAGTGTTTTGCCATCAGACACATCTGACCTTTGGCCGAGAGTTTACCTCCGCGGTTGAACAGAAACAGGTGGCACAGCAGGAAGCAGAAAGGGCGCGGTTTGTCGTAGAAAAGGTAAGGATATGTGTATGTCCGTTTTTCCTCTGCGGATGTAACACAAGTGTTTCACGTTTCCCTCCCGATATTAGACCCATTTGACGTTTGGCCGAGAGTTCACCATTGCTGTTGAGGCCAAGCAGGTTGCCCAACAGGATGCAGAGAAGGCTAGATTTGTAGTAGAAAAGGTTTGTGCATTAAACATGTAAATATCATTGTACTTGTACTATCATTGCATTTCTGCTTGACTGTCCATGCATCCCTCGTACTAAGGAATGCTCTGAGCCCATTTTTAGAGAGGGCGACCCAGAAAAGTCAAGTTACCTATTTTTTTGAGAAATGTTCCTATACAAAAATGCTGCAAAGTTCTTGTCCTAAACCAAAAAAGACACAACAAATTGTTATTGTTAACATGATTTTAGCGAAACACATTCCTGAAATCATATAGAATTATTGCTCTCGCGAGCAGTTATGAGAGTAATGAAATGGATTACCCTCTAGATAAAAAATATTTGGGATGCATCATTGACTAGCAGATTTGCTGATGTACATGTTGCCATGTGTTGTTGTCTTCCACCAATGTTTTGGGAGGCTGAATATCCAAGAATTGCAAACATTTAGGGGAAGAAGGCAGGAAAAGTTGATAATAGTTTCATATTCTTCTTTCTTACTTGTAGGTGGGTGGAGTTGTGACAAGGAAAAATAAGCAAGGAGGAACTTGTTATAGTCACTTATACTTGGGAATCAATTTATCTAGTTCTGTTTTCTTTAACCAAGGTGACTAAACACTGCTTTTCAGGTCCTTTCTTAATAAATTCAATCATAAATCTTTTATGTGAAATTCAATGAAGGAATATTTCTTCAAATCAGATACTGCTCTCATTTTCATGTAGCTTCAATGATAACTACATGTAGCACTGTACTCATCATTTGTACTTGTTCATTTGTTTTTCTTGTAGAGTATGACAACCTTCGAGTCTCTGCTTTTTAAAGAAGAACCTTTTTTCCAGTTTGTTTGAGAGAGAAAAAACAAGGACTATGTCTTTAGTACCTAAAGGATAATTTACAGCTATTTCCATGGATGAATTAATCGAACAACAAAATTTTTTCCAGGCTGAGCAACAGAAGATCGCCGCCATTATCATCGCGGAAGGCGACTCCAAAGCTGCGGAACTTCTGGCGACAGAGTTCCACAAGGCTGGCGATGGTCTGATCGAACTGCGTAGGCTGGAGGCTGCGGAAGACATCGCCCTACAGCTCTCCCGGTCACGCAACGTCGCGTACCTTCCTCCCGGACAGAACACCCTCCTGTCCCTACCCACAAATTAAGGTGAACTTTTTTGCATTTAAGTGACATTTGCATACGATCATTTGGCATAGTAAACCGTTTTTTTCCAGTAAGAAGTACTAGTGTTGATTCCTTTTGTCAGTCCTTTAAAGTGACGCTGAAGATGAGTGTCTCTCGATACGTCTGGAAAGAAACCTTGAATTTTATTGTCATAGAGTTTGAATTGCCTTTTTATAAAGGTGACATTATTTCTTAGTATCCAGTATCTTCCTGATATAAATGTAGTTTGCCTGTTAAATTACACTTTTGTAAATGTGGGAATATCATCTCAAATCTGTTTTCATTGATTTTGTTTTGATATATTCATAGTAAAATAATGTTTTTGAGAAGTGTTTTGACTGAAATATTGTCCTTTCTTTTACAGATATATGATATACAGGGATACTTGCTGTGACTTTTCAAGTGGAGCAGCATCACTGATAAATGGATTCCCCTATGTCATTGTTAATTGGCTTGTCATATTTGATAACACTCATAAAAACTTATGTAGAAAATGGCCAAAAAATAATGGTTAATTCCATTAATGCAGAGTTTCTTGACCTTGGTAAAATAAATGTATGTAGTAGTACAGACTGAGCTTTGTTGATCATAGAATGATACATCATCAAGATTTCGATTCTTTTGTAACTTAGGTCATGTACAGACTTATTCATAGTCCTTTGACAATTAAATGTTGCCATTCAAAACAGTGTAGGAACTCGGGGCTTTCTCATTTCCAAAGTTTACATTTTTGGAAGCGAGGAAAAGAGGATATGTAACTGCAAGATAAACAAAGTTAGGGAGAAAGAGATTGTACCTGAATCAAGGAGTAGCTGAGAAATGGGAAAAAGAGGAGAATGGCAGAAAGTTCTTTGCTTATTCTTTTGAATGCACAGTACAGTGGTTTGTAAAATGTTGTAAAATCATGATTGTGTGCTTCAATTGAAAAGCTGGAATGGATAGTTTGTTAATTTCACTCCATGGTGATAACAAACTTGAAACCTATGACAGTTTGTTTCTTGTTCCTGTCATGTGAAATTGTCACAAAAGGTTGTGTAATAAACGAAGGACAAATTTGTGAACAAAATTGTGTCTTTGGTTATATATACTTAGTTCTGACAGATGCCTAACCTTCGACAATCTAAAAGACTACATGTAGTTAATATAATGTTGGGAAAAGCCATTAACTATACCATAACACATATAATTAATTAACCTTTTTTGATTTATCATTTTTTTATCACACAGACTTGTAATCTGTCGCACATAACCACACTTCTGAAGCAAAGTACAACTGCGATGAAATTGTTCTGAGTGGTTGCTCTTTATTTGTACAAGAGATGACAGCTTTTAAAGAACAGAACATAACAGTTAAAGATGGTGATGACAAATTTCACTCCACATGTTGATTACTACTGATACTGCCAGGTCTGTGGTCTAAATTCAAAACTAGAAGGTCTAGAGAAAGTTACTTAACATTCTGTAGTTGTACTTAAGCCCTACAATGAATATACTGTACTGTTACATATGTCTGACTACTTGTTACCTTTCTAACAACAGAGTTATGGTTTACATTTGAATACTTACTTGTATAAAGTAAGCTTTAAGAAAAAGGTCCTTGGGTTAAGAATATATCCAGAAACAAACAAAGTACAACTGAAAGATTGTAGTTTTAATATCGATGATCAAAAGCTTCATTTGAATAAGTGGTTGGAAGAAAATCTTCGAGTTCAAGTTATTACTTAGATGAAGGAAAACCTTGCTTTTCCACTTATATATTTTGTACCTTAGGATAACAAGCATTTTTAACCATAGCAGGTCATAGTGTAGAAATAGTTCAAGTCAACATAACCAATAAGTAAACCGGACCAGGTATATTATCTGAGCATCATCATCATCATCTGAGCACATCAGTTGTAGAATACAAATTATACATATCCTGGAGGGTGGTCAGGTCCTGGAACAGAAAGGGATATGCATTAATTATTTCAAAAATTATAATAATATGAACTGTAATACAGGGCTCAAAATAGTGGGTGCATGTGCACCTGTGTGCACCAAAAATTGGAGCTGTGCATCTAATTTTTGACTGTGGGTGCACTGGTGCGCCTAGATATTTTTGTACGTTACAGGCTAAAGGTATACTATTGTACGCTAGTATACATAATGTTCTTGAAATGTAAGTATCAGAAAGGCAAAATAACCTTTCGTCATACCTTAAACTTTGGAATTCTGTTTTGCTAACATTAAACTTGATTTTATGTGGTGCACCCAAAATTCTTTCTGTGCACCTAATTTTTTTGGTTGGGTGCACCAGTGCACCTATTCTCAAAAATGAATTTCGAGCTCTGTAATATCATATAATTATAATCGTACTTGTACTCAAATTTAATACAGATACATGTTACTAAGGACACTAACATGCATGACTGCTATTTGTTGTTCATCTTGAATTTTTTCTTTCACAAAGAATTTCTATTACTTTATTCTGTGTCCAAGAATTCCTTTCAAGAAGTCAAAGATATGAAGGACTTACGCCCCTCCTTCCCCTCTGGCCTTCATCCTCTCCACGAATGACTGGCTCTTGCTCTTGCGGAAGTTCTCGAAGGGGTCGTTGACTGTCACCCCCACCCCTTTGAACATGTCCGTCCTGTCACGGACATCACCCCCTCGGATGGGCTCCTGAATCCCTTGTTCTGTAGCACCAAGGCCAGCTCCCGACCAACCTGTAACGCAAAACATGGTAGCCTTGTGGTTAGGGTTGTTGACAATCTAAAGGTTCAGGATTTGAATCTACAGTAGATCTCTGGCAGGTCCCAATGTTGTGCCCGTTGGAAACACGCTTTACATCTAAATTTGTATATGTATTTCATCACTCGACACAGTGAAAATAAGTAGTACCTGGCTTCGGTTACAGACGTCCTCTCGGACGGGACATAAAGCAGAGGCCTTGTGGTTGAAGATAGTAACACTTCAGGTATTTTAAAGAACCCACCACGCTTACCAATCAGAGTGGAGGTCCCTATTGGTGCGAGATGGTGAAATCTTTCTGTTTTGTTTTGCCCAGCTTGTTTTTGCAGTACAAACTGGTGTCTTATGCCTAAAGGTGGTTTACTGGTTATGCACTGAAAGAAAAAAGAAGACTGATGTATTTACCCATTTTTGTAAGCAGCTGGTGACCTTTGTTGGCAGAACTAATCTTGGTGTCCATGGTAGCTGATTCATAGAACGGCATGGAGCTGTAGATATAACACATAAGAGAATCAACAACAATCTCATTTCACACACATTCCAAGTCTATGACTCTGGATATTTGTTCTGTTACCTGTAATTGTAAAATTGCATGCTGTTATTTATGTTCTGCAATCTTAAATGGAGGCTGACTTGTACATCTAGATAACTGCACACTAGTACTGCTTAATTAGGATTCATAAAGCAACGCCTGAATCTATAGCATGCAAAATCGCAAGTTTTTCACAGCATCTTCTGCACTCTCCTGTGAATGGGGCGTTTAACCCTCAACCTGCCAAGGTAGCCTTTAGGCACCAAAGTTGTGTTGTTCATAGGGTTAGGCAGCAGGGAGAAGGTAGCAGCTGCTCTTGAACCCAGCAACTAAATAGCATTTCTACATGCAAGAGTCACTATAAAATGTATCAGCTTTTGTTATCACATACTTAGGCCACACTGATTTAATTTCTTGGTTAACGGATTTTTAAAAAAAATGCTAAACTCCAAAATGAAAACAGAATCTCAGAGGAAAGTTTGTACTTTGGTGCATACAGTTTCAGGGTGTGAACAGGGTCAGGTGCAAGTTTTCACCCCAGCCTTCTGTTTTCATGATATTTTTTGTTGCTAAAATTTAAAAAAAAATCCGTTAACCAAGAAATTAAATTGGTGTGGCCTTAGCATCTAAAACTTTACATGTATAAATTAAACTGTAATTCACATGTATGGGCATTGAGGTCTGTTTTTAGCTGATGTTCAAATCAAGCACAATGCATTCATGTACGTGTACTGTATGACCACTGTTAAACAGTAGAAGGCATGCATACGACATTAAGGTAAACTGTTATCTTACAAGCTGGCTGGAGAAGGACTCCGTGAATGTGACCTTGATCTTGAGCGGGAGGTACGTTGGTAAGGGAGTGGGGAGTGGGACCCAGCCCTGTATAGAAAGTAGCGGGAATTCTATTAGCCAGTTTAATACAATGGGCATGGCTTAATAAATCAAGGGGTACAAAAATTATGTACATGTACATAGCAGGGGTGTGTATCGGTACCCAGTACAGTATCACGAAAAACATTTAGGTACAGGTCCAAAATACTGGAACGGCAATATACCAAAAGGACTCATGTCATGCAGTGTACCGGCAATAAGGACTGGCACAGCACCAAGAAAATCATTTAGGTACAGGTGAAAAACACGGGAACATCAACATACCGATACTGTACCTGAATACTCAGTGCACTTACACTGAAGTACATGTGTATAATATAACTTTTTTACTTATTTTGTTGCTAAAACATATTATTCCTACCATAAAAGATAAAAATGTAGAACTGGAAAAAGATGAAAACATTGTTTTTGATTTGAGATCCTGTTGAAAGCATGGGTTTTCTACATAAGAAGTTTAAATAAGCACTCTGTTAAGTGTTTTATTCATGTTTCTGTCATCAATGAAGAACACACTCAGTCTGTAACTTTGCAAAATATGTGTAGTTTAGGTACAGTTTATCTATATTGCTACATTATATGGCTTACACCATTATATCATAAGGAAGTACAGTAGGGATAAAAGTTGACTCTTGAACCACTGTCAGAATAACACCCATGCAGTACTATTGCCTGAAACACTCTCATGTACAAGTGAAGTACATTAAGGTGTTCATGAATACAAGTTGCACAATGTGACTGACATAGAACTTATCTATGTACTGTAAATGTACTGTACATGTATTTTTTTCTGGGGAAACTAAGCCAGTGCTGTATCCAGCTTTGAATTTTTCTCAGCCCCACTCGTTCTTTGGTGGGGGGCACCTATTGCAGGCCTTCATGACTGGTTGTGGCATATTTCAGAGGAAAAGACTCAATTATAGAAAATTAGATTCAATTGGAAGCCAATGTTGTTCATTTTCTTTGTTAAATCTTTCATTAAGTTCAGCTTTTTTGGACAAATGGGGTGGAATTTTTGTTCGTCCCTACAGGCAAAGTGGCTGGGTCCTGGAGACATCCCTGTACAATTTTGCTATGCAAGGATGTAGTAAAAAATCTAGCTTTTTTTTACTGACTCTGCTGATATTTAAAAAAAATCATTATGCAATGTATTCAACTGACCTCTTTCTGCGTGGACTTGGTGATCTTGAACGTGACCTTGACCTGGAGTAGCTGTCAGAAGAAAACAGGTCAAAATTGATCAGATTCAAAGTAAAACAAAAAAGGTACAATTTCATCGGCTGTCAAAACTGACATACATGTACATGTATGAAGCGAAAGGGACACACATTACTAAATAATACAATCATGAATTTAAGAACCACACTTTTAAACATGTTTCTTTCATTGTATGCTACATTCTCCATGTACATTGTTAGAGTTACCTTCGAGATCTGGATCTGGAGTAGGATCTTTCCCTGGACCTGGAGCGAGATCTAGAGCGAGATCTGGAGTAGGATCTTCCTCTGGATCTTGAGCGAGAGCGATGCCTTCTTCCTCTAGACCTGGATCTTGACCTGCATTTACGGCAAAGCAGGACAAGATGTTTTGTTTACACATGTATTTTGGTTTTACTTTTTGACCTTTAGCACACTGGAGTAGCCGTTTGGCACCCCATTCCCTCTTGTTTACAGAGTTAAGCAGCAGGGAGAAGGTTAACGGTGTTAAGAACATGTACAAGAGATGATCAGAAAACAATTCTATGTTGCAAAACTTTCCAACATTTTGTACAATGGCAATCAAGCAAGCAGAGTCTTCTTACCTCCTGGGTCGCATCTTTTCCTTCATCTTCATCTGTGAATACCTTCTCTTGGCCTTGAAGAACTCGTACAATCCATTGTGTTCCCAGCCCTCACTAGAAAAAAAGGCAATGTTTGTCTGAGCTACATCTTTACATTTGTTTATACAATATAAAATATAGTAGGATTCATTTCACATGTGTATTTTTGCCATGTTGATCTAGACAAATAAAGATTTGAAAGATGTACAAAATATAGTACACAGGGTGAAGTTTTACAAATAAAGATTGTTATTCTTCTCTCATTTGTGGGTGGAAATGAAAAATATGTTTATTTAGGTTATGATCGACCACACACGGTCTGTCCTCAATGTACTCGTAGCTAAGTAGAACCATATGAGCAGGATGGCCTGAGATCATTCCTGGCCTGCTGTCAACGCGTGCGGACGCGAAACCCTGCCCACCCATAACCATAAACAAAACAAAACAGGTCATACATGTACCATTGTACACTTATAATGTTAGTTGTTTCCCCTGTGGAGAAAAACATATTGTTATCATGTTGATATCAACAAAAAACTATATTTACCCCCAGTCAGGCGTGATGCTTGCATGTACTATATAGATTAAAGACTTATAAATGTGCCTGATTTTAGCATATGGGTTTACCTGTTGCGTGGTCTGTCGTGCGATGGCGGACTATAGAAAGCCTCCACTGCTGCTAGTAGTCGGTCACTTGGAGGCATGGGAGGTGGTAAACGTATGTCTTCTGGGTCCAGAGGTCTGTATTCTGTGTCTTCCAACTAGTAAGGGAAAAAAATAGATAAGATAAAGAGACATTTATAGCTTAAAGCTTTTAGTGATTTTGTAGTGATAACCAGTATTTGGCTGACTAAATTGATCCATATTCCCAACTACTTAAAAGAAACCATGAGCTGTTTAAAAGTTATTTCCAAAAATAGTATCATCAGGCTGGTCCATAAATGGATAACATAGTTCTTTGTTTCACAACCAATGGGATCAAGCATGATGATACAGGCTTAGTCACATTTGGGATTGCATTTTTCACATTGCAGCGCCATCTAGCAGTTGGAGGTAGAATTACACCCAGTGAGTTTTGCCCAGAGGAAGGTAGAAATCAGCAGGTAAAATCCCTATTGACTATTGTTGTATAATACTGTCATATTCAATAAAAATCTACTGTTTCTTTAAAAGTGCTTTTTTTTTTTTTTCTTGTGTTAGAGGAAGATAAAAAAAAACATACCTTGACCAGTGGTGCCATGAGTCCTGCAGGAAGTTCATAGTAAGGAACAGATGGCATGAGGTGTGCGTCATCCGGTCTCATCACAGGGATGTTAGGAGGGGGGATGTTTGGGGGGGCTGAAGGGCCACCTGGACCCCCTGGCCCAGGGGGAGGGATAGGGGGTGGGAAGTTGGGGAACCCTGGAGGGGGTTTACTGAAGTCAGGAGGGGGTGGGAGGGGGTGTCCGTGGTTGTAGTCTTGGATGTGTGGGGCACGGGGAGGGGGGAAGTTGGGTGGATACTGCTGACCTGCGAAGAGAATAGACCGACATTTAACCATCCGACTGTTTGGCACAGAATTTGTGCAATGACATGTATTAGTTATGGGGTTAGGCAACTTCCATGAAAAAGCTGTATTGGCTTCATAAAGGTATGTAGCCATCATTTGCAATCAAATATTATTTTGGTTATGTGCACCACCTAGTGATTCACAAAAATACTGCACATGGAACATTCTCCCAAACAAAGTTGAATTTGAACCAGTAAAGGTATATACATGGAACTGAATTCAATTATTCAATCAAAATGTTTTGAGACAATGCATTTTAAACATTTTTGAAATTAAGCAGAATGATTTCTTATTGATGTTCTTTTACGAAACATAACTTATAAGTCTGATGTTCATTAGAATGATAATCATTATTTTTTGTCTTTTTTCAAAAACTTGAAACTACATGACTATTGTTATCCTTAAATAAAATAGAATACACAAGACACTCAGTAGGCCCTATGATGTATAACAGTACACACCATGTTGATAGTCAAATTGCTGTGGTGGTGGATGGTAGGGCTGCCCCATGTGTGGTACGTTCTGGTAGGTGGGGGGGTTGGGCATCATCTGTCCCTCGGAAGTCGGAAAAGTCCCTACACAAAAGAAAAAAATGATATCTTCATGCACTGTTAAAGAAATACATGTGCCATACTACTTTTTTTTTACCTTAGCAAGTTATTTTGAAGCAATATTGATATCATAGATAGAAATCAATAACATAATAAGATGAGCACCTGAATGTGGTGGCATCTGTCCCTGGCTGGTCTCAGTGTAGGGAGCTGACACCTGCACCTGGGACACCTGATGGGGTGTGGGGAATCCAGACGTCGCACCTGCTGTGGTCGTACCTGGTGCTTCAGGTGAGAATCACATTCTTAACATTTATGTACATTGTAATTTGTGTAATTACGTTAAAGCAGAATAACAATAAACTATTGTCCATGCACAATTAAGAAGCTGTATACATGTAGGTATTGTAAATTCAGTTCTTTTCACAGGCACTAAATCTCCTGGTAGAAGGGGAAAGGAGGTTTGTGTGGTAATTTTAAGCTCGCTGTTGAAACAGTTTTGTAGTACTGTAAAATTTCCACTCTATTACTGCAGCAACTGCATTATAAGATTGTTTCAACTGCAAACTTGAAACCACAAAAACCTTGTTTCCCCTTCTACAGTGAATGCATATTTTTTTTTTATCAACAGTGTCGTGAATTGGAAAGATCACCACAAAAAATAAACTACTTGGAACATTTCAAGATCAATAATTTTTCATTATTTCGTTAGATTAAGAGTGAATGGAGGGAAAAACAGGTTGCCGACACATACCAGGCCCAGGTCCGTGTGGCGGCATGGTGGCCTGCGCTGTCAGGTGGCGCACAAACTCTTCATGCTGGTTCTGCAGCTGCTGGAACTGCTGCTGGATGATGGTCTGCACCTGCTGCACTACAGCTGCATGATGCTGCATCTCATTAGTCTGAAACCACAGACAACTCATGATTAACTCAAGGTTTTTATTTTTTTTAGTCTGAAACAAAGGATTTCTTACTGTGTGCTTGTACTTGTACAAATGTCATACAATTAGCATGCCTTCTGAGTAATTACCATAGCAATCCTTCCTCTAAAAATATTTAAACTACATATTTATACTTGGCAACTCTGAAAAGCATTTAATATATAAAAAGCACACATATGTACATGTTTAAGTCCAAAAATACCATTTAAGCAGCAACAAAGGCAATACACATTGTCAAATACACAATATGTATGTGAAAACTTACATGAAACTGGGCAAGTGCTGTTGTTGGATTTTTCAGTTGCTGTGAACAAAAATCAATGGTAACAGTTGAAGAAATGGATTTCTATTCTAGCTGTAAACAATTGTTTGTCACTGTCATTGACTGGATATATATATACATTACTTGTCTAAATCTACACAATTCTTGATATCAAAACCCTTCATGGCATCTCATATTCACTAAAAGGCAATAAAAGTTTCTATCTTAGCTTATCCAATTCCAAATGTCCCTAGAATTGCAAAACAACAACTCACAAACACAAGCACAGCTACCATACACCTTTTACATAGAGAAATGTAAGTACATACACACAATTAAATCATATTCTACTAACACAACATATTCACCTCTTTTGAGTATTGACACATTTTCCTTGCCATTTTACTGACAATTGATGTGCCTTCTTTGTCTATGAGTGTTATGCTCCTGACAATAGATATGCTGATAACTAATTCTTACCTCAATGATGGATGTTTCAAAATAGTTGTTCTTTTCCCAAAGAGCCAGAAGCTGTAGAGATAATGATATCTGTTTAGGACATCTTTATTGTAGCACATACCAAGAAAAGCAGCAAAGCTTAACAATTCAAATATATCAAAGAGGGCAATTATCATCGAACTAAAAAATTCTCCAAATATTTATGTACACGTAAATGATATTTTCTGTTTCACTACACAATCATGATACAATAATTATTATCATAAGCCATTATGAAAACAGTTGTTAACAGATGTTAACTTTCATCTGCTGGCAATCTACATGTACATTTTGTACATTGAACATACTAAACAGTGTGAAATATATCTCTGTAGTTTATATAGAGACATTTTTAATCATTGAAAAGTTTTGGGTCTTACCTTGGTGAGTTTCTGCTGTTTATCTTCTTCTGCTCCAATCTGTGCTGAACTGAAAATTGGAACCACCACAGACTGCAGGCTCTGTTTTATGAGAACAATAGAAACATAGATTAAACACTTTCCCTAACAGATACATACATGTATGTAATGCTTCAGTTCAATCTTGAACAAATGTTGCAGTGCTGTACAAGTCTGCTAGGGGGCACTTTTAAATGAACTTAGCTATCGAGATGCACATTCAGATTTCATGTTCTACAGTTTACAGTAGTGAAGTGCACCTGTGTAATTCACTAATGGATGTCGTTTTAACAATAAACAATACTTAACCATTTCAAAGTATTCATATCATAAATCTGTCATGAAATTACCTGTTTGAGGTCTTCTGCTTGCTTTCTGACACTGTGAAGTAAAATAGACTTGGTTGAACTGTAGATACATGCATGGTCTTGAAAATAAAAACACACCAAGAGAAGAACACAGAGTGAAAGCAAGAATCTTAAGACAAAAACCGACAAATATCATACAACTGTCTCATAAGGTTGGCAGCGTTCATTTCAAGTACAATATGCTATAGTCGCTAACTTACTGCAAGACAAAGCAGTTTTAGCAAAAGTTTAGAGAATATATAGCTTCAATTCAAAGTACTAGCACTGTTATAATCATTGAAAGTTCCTACCAGTGGTGCAACACATCGTTGATCAGGTAGATGAGATGTAGTTTTAGCTCAAACGTAGAACTTTTGCCCAGGATGCGGCACAACAGGTACTGGGATATGCACTTGCAGTGGTCGGCAGACTTGGACGCATTGAAGATCCAACCCTTACCTGCCTTAAATGTAGGGACCAATAGGCAACTCTTAAAATGTAATAAATAGCAAAAATTTGAAATAGAAAATCTTTATGGAATCAAAAATTACAAATGCTCAGTATGCTTCAGTAATAAATCTAAAATGGTGACATCATAAGAACTTGAAGAGATTTGAAATACAAAAAAAGGAAAATAATCTTGAAAAATGAAAAGAAATTTCAAAAGAATTTTTAAAACGGCTATAGACCAGGTTTGTTAACACACCACGCAACAGCAGGAAAGTTATAAGTTATATATAACATTCATCTATATTACATTGACACTTAACAACATGTGACATCTAACTTTGAGCATCAAACTGCAATCATTTTCAAAGGATATCTAATAAAGAATGCCCTTCCGTACTAGTACATACTTGGTGACAATCATCAGTTCCACTCTACAATAACTTTCAGAAAAACTAAAAAATACCTAAATCTAAATCTAACTTTGGTACTTGTAAGTTGTAGTCAGGACAATTCAATGATCTTTCTAAACTTCTAAAAATCCTTAATGCTTAGTGGTTGGTACATTGCACATATACCAGTTTGTTAGTCATTTTATAATACAGTGCACCTTACAAATGAATTTCAAGCCCTGCATCACTAAAGGCACATGACTTACTGAGATGGCATCCTTGGTGCACTGTTCAATGATGGGTTGAACGACCTTGTCAAACTCAGACAGATCCAGCTCCACCTGTTTGGCCAGGTTCTGGGTCGACACTTCCCGGGCCTGCTGGATGGCTGTGTCAATTTGTTCCTTCATCAGAATAAAAAATATTAAATAATTCAATTACTAGGCAGGCTGTGTGGACCAATCACAAGCCTGGGTTACAAATCTGTGCATTAATGAGTCAACACTTCCTGGGCCTACTGGATGGTTGTGTCATTTGTTCCTGTCAGGAAAAAGGCATGGACTAGGGAGCAGTCACATTCATCCGTGGGTCGTTGTACTACATATATTTTGATGTTGTGGCACCTCAAAGCAGATTGTAACAGAACTGATCATAACTGCTGACAAGGATAGAACACTGCCTTTTCAATGACATGACAACTGAATTCTGTACAGTTCATGTACAATGTAAGACTATCCCAATATTGTCCTTAGTTTGCGATTATACGATGATCATGCGACAGCGCTATAAATATAACGTTCAAAATCGGGCCATATTTGGTGGTACAGTAAGAATGTGGATGCCAATGTGGCTTCAAGTTCAAGGCAACTTGTGATGTGACACATTTTCTTTGGATTTCGAAACTCTTGTATTGTTGAACTAAGTTATACTAACACAGTGTATGTAAAAAAGACAACTTGTTGTTCGTTCGTTCGTCTGTCTATTCGTTCGGGAGTGAATGTTCAGCTGTACTATACCTGCTGTTGAGCCATGAGAACCTGGTGTTGTTTTATCAGGTTAGAGTTGGACTGGCTGATCTGCTCCTGTATGTGAGGGGGGATCTGTGGCGGCCCCTGGGGTGGGGCTTGCGGCGGCCCCTGGGGTGGGATCTGTGGCGGCCCCTGGGGTGTAGACTGCCAGGGTGCAGACTGGATGGCCTGTTGAGTAACTGCCTCCTGTATAATGGCCTGTTGCTGGGCTAATTTCTGCTTCTGTTGGTTTAAGACTGAAACAAAACAAGACCAGTACACCATATTACAGGTTGATTTGATTATTTATTTATTTCGATTTACCACATTTTGTGGAAGGATTGATTATATGGATGACATCCTCTGAGAACCAGGTGTTTCAAAATAAACAAACAAACAAACCCCAAAACTGATGCGAGGGTGCGAATAAAAAAAGGTTGGCAGAAAAAAAATGCCTTCATTATGAAATCTATAGTATGTTGTTAGGAAAGATGGACAAAACTGAACACACATAGTATGGCATGCCATTTTGAGGCTGTATGTGTAGTGGGTAGCCTGATCCCTAGCCAAATAGTTCATAGCAATGAGAGATTGTGTAACACAGGCTAGGGCAGTGGGTTGTTCATCCACTGTGTCATGTGTATGTTCCATGTGTTAAGTTAGACGACCTGTACCTAGCCCCTCTGGGCATGAATGCACGATAAAGGTCTTTCATTCATTCAATGATAAAAGAAATGGGTATTGGAAGGCAGAGCCCATCCCTGTCTTTCTACGGTACCATGTGCACCTTTTTAACTTCCCAAAGAAGGCTAGGTACTCATTTACATGTACACCTGGGTGCAGTAATAAAGCAAAGTCGTGCTATGGTACATGTAAGTAACTTTCCGAAGAACACAGTATCTAGCCAGGAATTGAACCTGTAACCTCTCAATCTCATGTCCAATAGCCTAAACCATGTAGCCATTTACACGATTACTAGTAATACATCATAACATCATTGTTTTGATCGGAAACTTAAAACACAGCGAAAATCTGACCTACCAACTCATGCAAGAAAATCAAACGTCGATGAAAATTTATAAATTTCCAGTATTAGAAATGACATTCAAGAATCCACTACATTTTAGTTTTACACAGTCAGACGGTTTCACAACTTACTTTGCTGCTCTGTGGTGACCTTGTATTGATAGTAGTTGTAGAACTCTCCGCCAAACAGGAACTTGAACTTCAGGTTGTCTTTCTGCTTCTGCTTGGTCATCTTCTCAAACTCCGGTCCGTTTCTGGCCACAAAGTTGGCCAGTTTGTCAATGATATTTCTTAGCTCAGGCTCTGTGGATACAAGTTAAGCACATACGTTACTGGATCATACATGTTACAATATCTTCAGTTGAGGAAGAGCTGAAAACTGCTTGCTTAACACTATATCAATTTAAGAGGCAAGTTTGTAAAAAATATTTATGAAGAACTTTTTTGCGCGACAAATGTAACGGGTATTATGAATGGAAATTTGTAGATCCATAACAATGTACTTACCTTACTTTACTTTGGTCGAGCTTCCGCTCACATAATTTGTATAATTTGATCATAATTTCACCATTAATTATTTTTCTGTACATAATAATTTGAAGCTTTTGGCAAGCTAGTAACGTTAGTTGTTTTTTTAAACAGAAAAGTTCCGTTTATACCGCAGGAAACTTACAAAGGCCAAACAATTCAACAACAAATTTATGATAATCTTTATCATGATCATGATAATTTTGGTGGTTGCCGCAAGCTGCCCCCCTCCCCACCTTCTTAGTAAAACTTGGTTCTAAAAATCGTTCAAGGTTTCATAGCTACGCAGAAATGCTAAAAAGCTGCTCTTACGAACCTTCGGGTGGCTTTGGAAGATCCATGTTGCCTTAGGTATGGTGAAACGTCAGTAAAAGTTGCAAATCAAGATAGCTGAAATGCAAAATGTGCTCAGAACGCTAAAGTGGAAATGTTGTTATAACTTCCGGGTCACAGGTCATTTGGACTATCCAACTATTGAAACGGGGGAGACAGGGGAAATGTACATAATTTTACTAATCTTCAAGCAGATGTCTCTCTTTAAAGTTTTAAGTGCGCCTGTAAAAATGCGCCTGTACGTTGTGCGTGTTTCTTATCTATGTCACGGAAGAGGTTATCCAAACAAAATATCCATGTCCTAATAACTCTAACAAATCTACAACTAGTAATCCTACAATAATAAAACATAGCCTCCGATGCAGACTCCTCCCGGCTGTTTTCTTGAACTTGAAAAAGAAAACAGCCGGGAGGAGTCTGCATCGGAGGCTAAATAAAACACAAGTTACACGCGTCTGTCTTCTCTTTTGCTTCCAAAAATTGAATCGACCAAAAAAAAATAGTTTTGTTAGCAATTGAAATCGGAGTAGCCACATATGTTTCACTGTCATTGCATTGAAAAGTTTTTTTTTTTTATAAAAACGTTTTCCTTGTACTTTGTTGTTATTTGAAATTCACCCTTGATTGAGTAAGACTTCTGTTATATCTCTGTTATATTGTATCTGACCCTTACCTCTTCCCTCATGACCTCAATGAAAAGCGGCCTGCGTGCCGATTTGAGCTTATCATGAATAAACAAAGGTCCAAACAAACAAACAAACAAACAAACAAACTTTGCAAGAAACTTTGCTGGTAGACTCAAAACTTTCAAATCCTTTATATTTCCCTTCCAATTCCAGGCCTCAATGGGAACGTTTTCAATTGAGCCGAGCAAATGTTACAACTTGTTTAAACAAGCGGGTGTGTTGGCTGCATCTGAGTATGATGCCCAATACTCACATCGTGTGACCAAGGAGGTTAAATATTTTAACCTCCTTGGTGTGACCGTGCGGACATAAAACTGACCGTACGGACACAAGCTAACCACGCAAAGATATCAGGTTACACGAATTATAGGATGTGATTTCATTTCGAAGATAATGTAAGGTTCGACCCAGTGATTATGATAAACGCATGTTTTGTACGCTTAATTCCTTTTATTTGTTTTGTCACTTTTTGTGCGTCTTTATAGAACTATGTTAGACAATTAGTTCAAGTTTTTTTCTCTCTTTGCAACCCATAAGTCTTCTCGTTAATTATCTGCTGTCTGTACCTTTGAAGTCGTGTAAAATTGTGTAATATTGTATGATATGTCGTGCGCAATTTCCTTTAGCGCCCCCGCTACCTGACCTTCAGATGCCCACTATTATGCAAGGTTTTTACAACACCCATTGCGTAACACAAAGCTGAAAATTACATAAAGCAGTAGCCAATCAGAGCGAACCATGCGAGCCATGCCTGCCTGTCATTGGCTAGCGAGTTCTCCCCGAATCAGCTGACGCCGAATCCGGGGTTGACTTTTGTTTAGGTAACACAGGTGAGACTATTGTTTGCAGGTTGCCACTTTTAAGGTGGACAGGTACTCTTTCTGTTGACCCTTTAAGATCGTAAATTCGATATGGCAGAGACGCAACAACGTGATGGAAACGGCATAGTCTTGTTGTCAATGAAGGAAGCGGGCAAAGAAATGGCGCAAGTGACTCCGAAAGAGACCAACGGCGGCGTGGATGGTCCCAACGGGGACGTCCCGCCAAGCACCAGCCCCACATGGCTGAGTCGGTCGGGCTCAGGGAAGAGGCGTGACCGAGGAGTTACCCTCACATGTCACGGTGTCGGCTACGAGGTCGACGTGAAAGCTAAAGCTTGTGCCAGGGCTGTAAAGAAACCGATTCTACAAAATATCAAGTGAGTAGGAATTTTACAAACCGATTTTTTTCTCGATAAGCCATGACAGCTGCGGAAATTCCCATCGTCTAATTCCCACGGGTGGGAAAATATGCCTAAGGGTGACTTGTAACACTAATCTCGTTGTTGATTTGTTTGCATATTTCTTTTGAGTTTTAGATCATCTGTCTGCTTGTAACAGTGTCTTTGAGTGTCTAGATTGATATGAGGTACTCTTGGAAATTTGTGTTTTAGTACTTGAATGATATTAAAGAATTGATAGTAAGCATTTAACTGTTAATTTTCACCACCTTTCAAGTTGACCTAAATGATGTTATCAGACAAACTAAAACATGTGTCTTAGGTTACTAAATGTCCAGCTTTAAATACTTTGGTATGGCAATGTGTTCCATTTATCAGTCAAATATATTTCTTGAAAGAAATGAAGTACAGATCTTAAATGTAATGTGTGAAGTTTTAGTAGTAGCAAAATGTAAAGTTTTATTGTCTTTATACTATTAAAGGTGTGATAAATGAAGATGTATTATGCTTATGTAAATGTAACATAATTAAGTTGCTCCCAGGCACATGTAGGGCCTCGTGATGCTAATGAAAACAATGAATTGCATTTTTTTTTGACGATGCAAGTTAAAACTCATCAAGAATTTAACTACACATCGTAAAGTATTTTACAAAAACAGACAACTTAAACGTAACACTGCGATGCATGGTAGCCTTGCAGATTGGGCTGATGATGTAGAATCTAAAGGTTCTGGGTTCAAATCCCTGGTCCCGTTCACTGCCCTTGGGAAAGGCACATTAATTGTCCCAATTTGCTCACAGGTGAAATTGAGTACCTAATGATAGTTTTCGTTGGGAACGTTCTCTTGTATGCAACGTATACTCTCCAAGCGAGCATGGGTTTCTGCTGGTTTTTGACGTGTTTTTAGGCGTTTTTCTACTTTGTCATCTTTTTTTTTGTATATTTTTTGTATATTTTTTTGTATATTTCTCCAGGCTCTGCCTGGAGAGTTGCAACGTAAAGCTGGAGGTCCTTTTGTGGAGAGCCACACGTAATAAGTTAAACTTTAATGTTCAAGAACCCACATACAGTATCAGCCTGGTCTTATGGCTTAATGTGCTTAAAACATGCAAATCTGGTGTGTTACACTTGTCCTATCGGATGGGGACGTAAAGCTGTCAGTCTCCTGTATGACGGAGCTTTATAGGGCGTCAAACCACCTAAAAGAACCCAACTCGTAAAGTAGGGGTGACCCAGGGCGCTTGGCCAAAAAATATTTGAGCCGTAGAGAAGCCGCATTACGCTACTACATCATGTAGCTAACGAAAATGCGTTATGATTCATCCTCAGTCTGAGGTCGGACCGCTTAACCATTTTAGTTTACCAGCAATACCAAGAAACTAACAAAGTGTAAATATGTTTAAGATACCCTAATCAAATTAAATGTGACATAGGGGGCCAGTCTACATCTGATAAAGATGTATTTTGCTCGCTATATATATATTTGTTCATTCTCCATGTACAAACATCAGGGTACACAACTCCTCTGAAATGTAAATACTAACCTGTATAAACAGTTCTGTACCTTACCTTTTTAACTGTTAATGGCATAACGTCCTTATTCAGTGCAGTTACCACCAATGTAATTAACGTCTGCAGTAAATTTAAGTAAAATGTAACTCAGAGAATAGTTTAGTTACTAATGTAATACAATATAGGTTGTGACGACAATGCTTAAAAGAATAAACAGTCAAGACAGAATGTCTACATTATCTTATACAAACTTCCTTGGCCCATTCTTGCCTAATATTAGAGTAATAAGGTCTACAGTAGTACAGTAATAATATGTCATTAATTATCATACAATTTTTCGTTGAATATACAATTACGTGTAGTATAGTTAGCCTGATAGATTCATTGTGGTCGATATATTCACGAAAAAGAAACATTCATCATTTGCAACTAGAGTTCCACGACCTCATACCTTCGCCAAATGATTTTAACCTTTATGACTGACGTATTAGGAGTGTTTCTCATCAATCATAAATCATACCAGTTCATTGTCTTAAAATATAACATGTCCAAAGTATGAGCTGAACAAATTTATCATCAATTATGTAAATGAGGCCCTTATAAGCATAATTTGATTCAACGATGTTCACATTCACATAACGTCCCGATGCCACAAAAAAGGATTAAATGTGTGAAATTGCCGTCTTTTGCCAGTGTGGAATAATAGAGGTTACTCATTAAGTATGCAAATAAGGCCCACATTTGCATATTTTCTATCTATCAACAGTCCTCTCTTCCTCAGTTACAATTTGAATTGTCATATCATGGAACAAAGCGGATTTTTAAAATTGCCTCATTAATTATGCAAATTAGAATCTGATTTGCATAATTATCGTCCAATTATACTAAGCATCACAAAAGCTATCCACATACCAAAAATCATGACCATCCATCAAGGCCATCATGTTATAGTATTTTCTCATTAATTATGCAAATGAGGTCTTCATTTGCATAGTTCATATCAATTAATATTTTTCTCTTCCTCAGTTACATATGTCACATGTTTCAGAGTCCTATCATGGAATTTGGCGGATGTATAAACTTTCCTCATTAATTATGCAAATTAGATACTGATTTGAATAAGAAGTGTCTAATCATGTACATCATCACTCAAGCTATCTACCTACCAAAAATCATTACCATCCATCAAGCCCTTCTTGAGTTATTCCCTTTCAAAGTCAGACGCAAAACCTGCTCCTGCAGTTCCAAAAAAGCCGCTAGGGGGCCCAAACCCACAGCACTTACTCTCTGTCCAAAGATCTATCTACCACTCAAAAATAAGTTCCATAGCATGTCCAGAACACGAGATATCAAAACAGGGAGTTCCGCTGCAGTACCGTAAGAAGCCGCTAGGGGGCCCAAAATCTCATCGTTTTTAGGTCTCATCAAAACCTACCAACATACCAAATATCAAGACAATCCATCAAGGCATTCTCGAGTTATCCTGTGCCACTACAAACAGACAAACAAACAGACAAACGCTACCCTCTGCATAACCTTCTCGGCGAAGGTAATAACAGACTACCACGCAGTCACTATCTTATGTGACGATCTCACCTTTTTCTCACATCAAGTGTTGATATGAATACCCCATTGCTCAATCAGGACATCTGTTAGTGTTATTTTTCTGGTAATTTTTGCCGACTCACAATTCGGCAAGTTAACTGCTAATTTCAGTCTTATATTCTCTACTCCAGGTTAACTACAAAATGAATATCATAACTTTTTGGTTAACAAATTCATTGCGCCACCAATGTTTTTTTTTCACCTGCTAGCATTTCGATGGACTCGCTGACACCTTCCTTCAAAATCAACAGACTTTGTAACTTGACAATTCAAAACTTTGTTAGCCTTTGTTACCAACCTTAAAAAGAGATAAACGTTGATGGTATAATAATATTTATGAAAACACTACATACTTTGGAAGCATGACATGTTTAAGTAATCCCAGGTCTACTTGTAAGTCAAGTTGTAAAGGTGTGTGTTTACATTTTGTGTGCTCACCTTTCTGTGATGTTTACACTAAGCTCTAAATGCTTATGTTACAGTGGCGTCTTCAAGCCAGGTATGAATGCCATCATGGGGCCCACCGGTGGAGGCAAGACAACGTAAGTCTCTTGGCATTGTGTCAACTTTACAGAAATGTCACCCAGACAATGGCTTAGCACCATTCCCTATTCTTTGAAGTTAAACTCCGCGAAGGGGTCAGGTTCTGGTCAATCGCTTGTGCGTGTTAGCAATGGTTTAAGGTAGCTACAGTTAAGTGCTTAGGCTACATGTACGTGGTGATTGTGAGTAGTTGCAATCCAAAAGAGGAACCTACTATTTGTTGTCCTCTCAGCAGCTTAATTTCCATACTGGATACTGCAGAAGAAATTCTGGTTAACTCTAAATTCTAATCTATATTTTTAGTAGTAGACAGATTTTTTTTGAGTCACAAAATAGTTCTGTGGACGGCATATTTGACAGTTGATAATCCATATGGTGTCCCATACAAGTAGTTAAGGTTTCCTGTAGGCTTAGAATAGCTAATAATTTTTGTGATTTCAAAATGACAAACACTTAACTAAGTAGTTGTTGCAGCGCTAGCTCAGCTATCCTGTTGTTAGTCTTCATACATCTTGTTTCACAGTTTTTACATAATCTTGACCTTAATAACAGTGTCATACAGAAATCACAATCATCTTTATACCACCTTGAAGTGTGGCATAAAGATATAACATATAATATATGATATATAAAGTTTAAATCAACCACAGTTTTTAACACAACATATTGCGAAAAATACCTGTTTCAGGTTGCTTGATGTCCTTGCTGCAAGAAAAGAGCCAGAAGGCCTGTCAGGACTGGTACTGTCCGATGGAGGACCCCTGCCTAACAACTTCAAGTGTATGACAGGTTATGTAGTGCAGGTGAGTTTGATAATTACTCTAAAATTTAATGCAGAAATGTTTGCGGTGGTTTCATGTTCGCGGTTTTCACTGCAAACTTAAAACCCACCGGTATTGCAGAGATTTTTGTCCAATACTGTAGCTTGCTTACAAGCTTATGTCAAGACCTTCTAGTCACGAGTAGAGATGGCAGCCCAAGTCTTTCGGTCCTTTATCGCCTGGAGCATACTGTCCACTTCAACTCAAGTTCAAGTCCAGTGTCTTTTTTGAGTGTGTCTATAAAGGTTGCTGCGGGTCTTCCTGGCCTCCTTTTCCCATGCTTGGGAATCCAGAGTACCAGGTCAGCTACTTCTTCCTTGCTCCTGTCCGGCGAACTTCAACCTCCTTTTCCTGTAGCAGTATGTGACTAAAGCGCTGCTACGAACTTAAAACCACCTTGAACACTACATTTTCCCCTTAACACAAAATCAAAACCATGCAAAGTTAAATGCATGATTGAAAGTTTTCCTTTGATATCAAGAAAATTTGTAAATGTCAACTGACACAAAAGTTAATGGTCTTTTACACCCTAACTTTAAAAAGTTTTGGTTTCCAAATCTTAAGAATTTACTTTACTAACTAGATGTTTTATCTTAAAAGCTGCTCATGCCTTACACAGTGGCTATGTAATGCTGAGACTTTACCTTATGATCAATACTTTATCAAGCATTTTCATGACATTTTAAACCGCATAACGATATGTTGGCATTTCAAAATAATTGCAGAATACTTTTAGTATCTAATTATGTACCAAGTACCAAGTTGGACAATTCCATGTGTATATAATATTTTTGCAGTGAAAATTTCTCACATTGCATCATGATTGTATATCATTGTTTTATGTTTGTTTTTCAGGATGACATCATTATGGGCACCCTGACAGTCCGTGAAAACCTGGAATTCTCCGCCGCCCTCCGCTTACCCACATCCATCTCACACAAGGAGAAGAAGGAGAGAGTCCGCCAGGTGTTGGTAGAGTTGGGGCTCACGCAGTGTGCAGAGACCAAGGTATTTAGGGTTAAAGATATGCAATGCAGTGTCATTGACATTTGTCAGTAGTGAGACTATGAAATAGTTTTCATTTAAAAAAGTTTTCCTAACATTCTCTCTCCACGCTTTCCTTCACTATAAACTGTTATTGAACATTCTTGATCTAACATCTACCAACATGATTCCGCCACCCTTAAAAGATACATCCAAACAAATCTCCAATGCAACATCCCCAAGTATCATGCACTCCTGTATATCTAAACTGTGCATACCTGGGGGATGCTGCACTAACTTACTAAGAGATCTCTAAAATCCACAGTTTTCCAAGGTGCAAATTTATGTAACTCGGCAGATTAATGTAAATGGAGGCTACTATATATAATAGGTAGATTAGAATTTCATTTTATCAAAGGTAATTACCAAATGTGTATGAAACTAACTGCATCATGTACAATGTCCCTGAGACTGACACATACAAAAATTGAATTGTTACTGAGGCCTTCTCATAGATGTCTTGAACACCTGGATATGTAAGGTGTATATTTTGTACATGCCTCGGGGATTACTGATGCATAAAGTAGATCTCTTTGAATTCACTGGTTTTTTTTCTGTAATGTGGCGATCCCTATACTATCCCTATATCATTGATATAGCAGTGATGTCAAGTTAGAAGTCCAGGAAGACTAGTGGTGTGCCTTAGGGCACATCACGTATGGATATTCTAAATAAACAAACAAACAAATACTGGGTAACCTGGTTGGATTAGAGGTTTGTTGTACATGTAGTTACTACATGTATTTAGCATTATGCATAATTCTTGAGGTATGAAAAATGCAATATCTATAATTTCAATAATTCTTGCTGCAGGTTGGAACAGAAATGATCCGTGGCGTGTCGGGTGGAGAGCGTAAACGGACCAACATCGGGATGGAGCTGATCACAGCGCCGCCTGTCCTGTTCCTGGACGAACCAACCACAGGCCTGGACGCCAGCACGGCAAATGTAGTCATGATGCTCTTGCAAAGGTGGGTTGAGAATGTAGGATTCAATTTCACAATGCAACAGTAACCATCATAGGTGGCATTGATGGCTGATGTTTTAGGCTATTGGACATGTGGATCAAGAGGTTTTGGGTTCCTGGCTAGAAGTTGTCTCCCTATAGTATAGGAAAGGTACTTAACACAACTTTCCTTCCTCCACCCAGTAAATTGGTACCTTAATTTGTTTGGAGAGGTAAAAAGACTGTGAAAGGAGAGAGAATCAGATGCAGGGCCCGCCATCCAATAACATACCCCACACCGTACTTTTACTGCGCCCATGGCCATACAAGTCTATGGGACGTTGAGTACCTTTTTTACCTTACCTAGAATTAAAAGTGTCATTATTTATTAAAAGTGTCATTGAATGTGGTCTAGAACTTCAGAAGTTGCTTTTCGGGGAACAAGTACGAGAGTGAGTGAGTGAGTGAGTGAGTGAGTGAGTGAGTGAGTGAGTGAGTGAGTGAGTGAGTGAGTGAGTGAGTGAGTGAGTGAGTGAGTGAGTGAGTGAGTGAGTGAAGGAAGGGTTATGTCCAAAGTGCAGTCAATTATCTCTACTATCCATACCAGATATAGCTTCAGTCATTCACTCACTATCCAGTGTAATGTCTTCTGTTCCCCATCATCTACTAGTAGGGGTTTTACGTGCTTTCACATTGGTTGGGGGGTGGGGTGGGGGCTAATACATTCAATACATTTTACACCAGCTAGTCTGCCTGGCGCTCCACTGTGGATTGTCTTGTTTCAATTTTTAATAAAGATAAAGATTCAATATATTCTGTTACCTTCTCTACACCTTGTTAGTAAACAAACCAAATATTTTTTAGGCTTTCGCAAAGAGGCAAGACCATCATCTTTTCCATTCACCAGCCCCGATTCTCCATCTTCCGTCTCTTTGACTCCCTCATGCTGCTGGCCAATGGGGAGGCCGTGTACCATGGCGCAGCTGATCAGGCCTTGGATTACTTTAAGTCCATCGGTGAGTCTCATGTGTGTGATCTGTAGAGTTAGGTCTGAACCTACTGTAAGAGTGTGGTTCAAGCGCCTAACTGGTCCAGACCTTTTAGCCTAGTGGCAAGTGTACACATGTGTTTGAATGGTGCATGACTACCCGGGTTCGAGTTATACAGTCTCTTCACTCCGGGGATCAA
The DNA here is from genome assembly GCF_035083965.1 of Branchiostoma lanceolatum. NCBI lineage: Eukaryota > Metazoa > Chordata > Leptocardii > Amphioxiformes > Branchiostomatidae > Branchiostoma > Branchiostoma lanceolatum. The sequence continues at coordinate 10,072,490 of NC_089735.1, forward strand.
ACCCAGGCCAACCCAGGCCAACTCAGAACAAGGCAAATTGTCCTTTAACCTAAGGAATTGCTAAAATTGTCTTGTCTAATTTGTATTGTCCAGGCCATGAATGTGAACTTCACAACAACCCAGCTGACTTCTTCCTGGACGTGATCAACGGTGACTCCACAGCTGTGGCAGCCGTCATGAAAGACATCGAGAAGGAGGAAAAAATGGAAGGTAAAGAAAAATGTGTCAAAATGATATTTTCCCCTTAACATTTGACCTAGAATAATCTCATATGTCATTGTGGAATATTACAGTACTGTATTCTTCTAAGGTACAAGAGCCAATTGTTATTACATTTGTACTTGCCAATGATTTGATAACATTTAGCTACCTTTCTCAGGGTTTAATAGACTCTTCAAGTCCTTGCCACATTGTGCCCTAGTGGCAAGGTTGCAGGTAGTAGTAGAGTTCCTTAAGCCAGGTAAGGAATTCAAAGATAGCCTTAAGGTAAGAGACAATTGATATTGACATTGCGAGTGTGATTGTGAGCCAAATGACAAAGAAGAACAGGAATTAAGACAAATAAATCGCATCCTTAAATGCTTGGGAAAAACTTCATTCTATTTTACATCCTGTATTTTGCAAACTGTATTTTACATATTTTTCCCCCAGAACTATCAGTTGAAGTCCTGAATGACAACAACAAAAAGGACAGCACCAACAGTGAAAACAGCAGTGTCATGTTGACCCAACAGTACGCAAAGTCGAGGTTCTACCAAGAAACCATGGCTCAGTTAGAACCTCTGGTGGCAAAACAGGACACTCTGGGAACCAAATACACCAAACAGGAAGTCAGTTACAGGACCAGTTTCTTACACCAGGTATGTGGACACCAATGTATACACTGCAGTTTCTGTGTGTTCTGCCAGAGGGTGCTACTGCCTGTTAGGCATTGCTTGTGAAAATCATTATGGCCACATTTCTTTCTGAAATTCTTCCCTAGATGCATTAACCTAAATGCAGTTCTTGAAGAGGAACAGATAAGCATTGAGTGTGTGTTAGAATAATCAAATATTGGTTTAACTTACTCCACTAAACTAACAACTAATTGTTTGCAGTGTACTTACTTTTGGTTCTCTGTATCCTTTTCAGTGCAAAATTGTGATCAAAAGGACAGTGAAGAACTTAGCGCGTAATCCACAAGCATCTGTTGCTCAGGTTTGTCTAGTTTTTTATTCTAATATAGTCATGATACTCATTGCACAACCGCCACAGTGTCTTTGCATAAAACAGGAGAAATTTGCTTGCCAATGTTTCGATTGACCTTGCTCAGGGACCTTCCTCAGGGAACTTATGGCTGGTTTTATTTGAACTGCAGCTAGATGGCGCTGCAGTGAGACAACTGTGGTACCAAATGTGACTAAGCTTGTATCCCCCCTCATCACGGCTCATGCCTTCAATAAACTTTCAGATCCACACTTAATACAATTTACACTTTGTATTAAGATCTAATTTGAGATTCTACCCTGTTACTTTGTTCTCATAAATTGACGGAAAATTGTGAAGATATTAATGTTTAATGTAAGAAACATAATCATTTCAGGTGATGTTGAACATCGTCTTTGCCTTGATCATCGGCATCATCTATCTACAAATAGATGACAGTGCATCCACTGGTGTTCAGAACAGGTTAGTAGTGTCTGCATATGATTCATAAGATTTACAATATGTTGTTCCCTCCCTCTCCCTACCCATTGTTTCAGTTACTTATAAGTTTTGTTGTTGATTTTTTTTTTTTACACCAGGCTTCCATAACTTTAATTTAAAGCTGTAAGTGTGCAAATTAACTTCTTGTGCATTTTGGTTGTCTTACATGTCTAACATGAAGGTTATTGTTACCCTGCGTCTAAACCAAAAAGTTGGGAGTTTGATTCCCAGCTGTTGGCGCTAACCTGACATGCACGCTACTGGAAAAGGGTCACAGTCCTTAGGACGAGCCGCAGTCCACTTTTCGTTTACTTGTCGAAAAGGGCTAGGGTAATTCCCCTGGTACAATGAATATGTAAATTATACTGTACATAGTGTCTGTCTTCTCTGTCACAACCAATGGAAGTATATCTCTTCCCTCAGGTGTTTCCCTGAAGAGATATTGTAAGACTTCCATTGGTCGTGACAGCTAAACAGGTTCAAGATCACTAATTCTCCTTTCAATTCCTTCATATCTTCTTATTCTCATGGTCATGTTTATTTTGCAGTCTGCCCCCATGTATATTTATATTCAACAGCACAGCACATCAGTAGCCCCTAACATAAAAATCTTTTCTCCATATAGAACTGGTGTGTTCTTTTTTCTGGCCACCAACATGATGTTTGGAAGTTTGTCAGCTGTGGACCTTTTTGCCAGAGAAAGGCAAATCTTTGTGTAAGTTTTTTTTAAATTTTCTTCTTGAAACAATAGTGGTTTAATTTTTTTTTTTTTTTTTTTTTATGCAGGAGTGGTGTGTTCTTTTTTTTTGCAACAAATCTGACGTTTGGCAGCGTTTCAGCTGTGGCCATTTTTGCCTACGAAAGGTCCCTTTTTGTGTAAGCTTTTTTTTTCATCTTTTTGCATGATTTTTATTTTTGTTTTCATTTTTTCTTTGGTGTTTTTGAATAGTTCTTATTCCCTAGTCTGTAATCAAGTTGATGACATTCTAAAAGTAATTGCTGAAATTGTTTAACTGGTAGTCACACTTTAGTTGAGAAACACTTTTTCTAAGTTACAATTTATTCTGAGTACTCTATAAAACTACAATCAATCAAATTGTCTTCATAATGCTGCAAAACAACAAGAATCAAACTTGAAAAAAAGATAAAAAGGATTTCAAGACTTAAAAAATAATACTGAGCACAGTCAGCATTCCATTTGTCAATCTCATAGTTTTTGATTCGGGTATCCCACAGGAGTTTTTGGTATCCCACAAGATCTTGGTATCCCACAGGAGTTTTAGGTATCCTACAGGAGATATTGGTATCCCAAAAGAGTTCTGAGAATCTCACAAGATCTTACTGTGTGTTTCATGTATAATTCATCAAAATGAAATTGAATCATATTAATTATATTATACTATTATTATATTATCATATTATGATAACCTCCTGCCATCCAATGAATACCTGCTTTGTTGCCTAAAAGTTTCTACAGTAGAACATGCATGTTAATGTATATTTTTTTTAAATATGAATGATGTTGTTTGATTTTTTTTTAATTCCCTTCAGCCATGAGTCAGCCAGTGGTTATTACCGAGTGTCCACCTACTTCTTCTCCAAGATCTTCTGTGATGTCATCCCTATGCGTCTCATCCCTGTCACCATCTTTGGTGTCATCGCATACTGGATGATCGGTAGGGACTTATTGCTTTGAAAATCCTTTGACCTTGCCTCTGGACCAAGAGGTTGGGAGTTTGAATCCCGGCTGTAGATGCTCACACTGGGACAGCCCTATGTTCCTCCAAACTCACAACTTCTTGGTTCAGAGGTTGAAACTTTGAAACATGTTTTTTTTCTCCCAGTATTCTACATACTCCACAGTGACATCTTCTATCATCTCTTTTTGAAGATATCATCATGTGTATAGATATTCTGCCATCACTACCAGTGCTCCATGTATCATTAAAGAAGACAGGGTTTATAATTGTTCGGTGGTTACTTTTTTTGGAGTTTTACAAAGGGCAAGTAAACTCTTTTATAGTTATGATCCTGACCAATGGTAATTACCTTCGCCGAGAAGGTTATGTTTTGCATCGCCTCCATGTGGTGTGCATCTGTTAACACGGTAAATTAAAAGTATTAGATATTGGGCCCCTAGCAACTCTCTATGGTACTGCAGCAGAGCTTCCAGTTTTGATATCTCATGTTCTGAACATGCTATGGTCATGATTTCGGAGTGGTTGATAGCACTCGTGAGGGAGAGTAAGTCGTGTGGGTTTGGGCCCCCAAGCGAGTGTTTTGGAACTGCAGGAGCCGATTTTGTTTCAAACACTTTATGTAATATTCTCCTCTGATGCATCACCACAGGGTTGCGACCAGAGGTCACTGCCTTCTTCTTCTTCCTCCTGACGTTGTTCAGCACCACCATGGCAGCATCCAGCATCGCCTTCGCCATCAGTGCCACCACACCCATCTTCCAAGTCGCACAGATCTTCATCACTCTGGCCTTCATCTTCATGCTGGTAACAGCTTTTTTTATTTGTTTATTTTGCACAACTTCAAAACCAATTTGTACAGGGAATACATTGAGCTGCGTAAGACCAGACTGTAAAGGCTGTGTTCATTTGTTTATTTTGCACTGTTAAATCAATTTTGTATAATATTTAAGTACATCGAGCTGCATAGGACCAGACTGTAAAGTTTTATCCACTCATACCATGAAGAACCCTTACTCTTATTGATAAGTGTGATGGGTTCTTTAACATTTAACAAGATGTGACTCTTTTCACTTTTGGTTTGTGGGGCCTCTTATCTGAGAGGATGCCCCTAACGGAAGCTGTAGTTTCTCATTTTCAGCCTATAAGGAAATTAAGGTTTAAGTGCTTTTCCCATGGGTGCAATATTGTGACCTGCTACAAAGATTCAAACGCAGAACCTTTACATGTAGATGCTAAATGTCAACAACTGTAACCAGATGACCACCTTGCCGCCCATCTAAAGAGGAAATAACTAATACATAGACAGATTATATTTTATAACTATATATTACATGTTCACCTCTTTGTTATCCCTGAAAATATCTATATTTTCCTTATCAATCCAGATAAGAATGTGCATGGGAGTTGTTTTCAATGTATGACTGACAAATTATTTACCATATTTCCTCAGTTGATGGGAGGTTTCCTGGTCAACCTGAAGTCAGTGGGACCCTGGATCAACTGGCTGAAGTACTTCAGTATCGTCAGATACTGCCTTAATGTACGTGCACATCATTTGCTTCTCAATAGTTACTGTTACAGTAACTGTAGCTCTCACAGAAATTACAACTGTTATGGAAAACACATAACTCCTCTTGAACAAAAACTGTCTACTGAATGATGTTTTTAAACATTTTCTCTGTTATTCTTGAATTTTTCACAAATATCCTTACATACATGTAGTGCAGTGGGAATCTTTAAATTCTTACATACTACAGGTTGTGTTTACCCTTAAGCACTCTGAAGTAGTCGTTTGGCACCCAATTCGCTATTGGTTACAGAGTCAGGCAGCAGGAAGAAGGTTAAAGCAGTCTAGAATATTGAGCATGGCCTGTCCTTGGTGCTGAATTGGCAGTTTTTACCCTTGGCTTTGTTGCACAGGAATCAGAAAAGAATTTACATATCTCTGACATGATCTTATAGGCTGACAATACAAGGCAGATGCCTTGAAACAACAATGTTTTTAGGTTCTAAATATTAATTTTTAATACAGGTCACATACTGTAGATTCTGACATTTTTGTTGTGTTTTAACTCCTCACACTGCGAACACTCTTATGTTACTATGTACACAGTTGGGTATTCAAAAGGAATGTTGATGCTTTTTAGCTCCTAGTATTCATTTCAAAAGCAGCAAACAAACTAGATTTTTGAATTTTTTGCTGTATTTTTAACTCCTCACTCTGCAAAGACTGTCTTCTGTTGCTATGTACACAATTGTCACAACCTTGCATTAAAATAATACTGCAAAATCTCAATTGTAACTGAGCCTTAAAATTTAAGCGCTGCAAATTTTAATTAATTTCACAGTCCCAACATTTTGTACCATGTTCTAGGGCCTTTCCAGGGCAAATTTAGATTTAATTTAGTTAGAGTCCTGACATTTTGTATATTTCCCAGGGCCTTTCAAAGGCAAAATTAAATGAAGTAACTGTTACAGTTAGAGTCCTGACATTTTGTACCATTTTTCCACGGGCTTTCCAGGGCAAATTTAAATGATTTAGAGTCCTGACATTTTGTACCATTTTCCAGGGCCTGACCATCCCAGAGTTCCGTGACCGCCTGTTCTGTGACGCGGGTAACATCACCAGTACTGCAGCCCCTGTAGGGGAACCCAACGTAGCCGGGTCTGTATGGTGAGTACCATATAACATCCATGGGTATCTCTCGGCCAGGTTACATTATATATATGCTCCTTTGAAAAATGGTGTATGTGAGTGATCTCTAGTGCAGCACCTCCAGGTATGTACAGTTTAGATATGCATTTATACTGGATAATGTTGCACTGGAGATATCGGGAGAAATCTTTATTGACACAACAAATTTAAGTACAGCGACTTTTGTAAGGTCTGCTAAATCTTTTCATACAGTCAAGTGGATACAAATGAATTAACTTAATACACAAATGGATAGTATGAGTAAATCAACATGTTGAGTCCAACGTATCATTTTCCCAATTTGTTCTAAAGTCTCAACATTCTCCTTAGATGAGGATGCATTTTCTCATCTCTATATCGACCTGCCAGAACTATGTTTGTAGACATTACTAACAAAATTCAAAAATATGTACTATACAGGACTTTGGCTTTGAAATTTCTTGCCCTTGAGGAATTTACCTACAGTGCAGTAGCCTGCATGAAAGTGCATGATAGTAGCATACATTGTCAGGCAATGCCTGAAAAGATTTGGCATCCATTAGGTTAACTAACATTTAGTAGATTAAATCTTAACTGTCTTCAACATTTGTTTTGAATTCACTTCACAAGTATCATAACACTGTTTGCTGGCACATGTACACATGTAATCGGCTAATATGTCTTTGTGCCTTTTAGTGGTTTGCTCTACATAATGCTAATATATTATACTTTGGCGATATGACTTCATCCTAGGTTGCTTTGACAGCATAAAGTCCTTGAATTTGTTGAAACTACACTGTCTTCTGTTTAAATCTTTGCCATGTTATTTTTGGGAATCATGTAATTGCATTCTCAATATACATTGTTCAATGCTACATTCTTTTCATCCAAAAAAGTTTATTTCACTGTATCAAAATGTTCACACTATAAAGGACAGGTGTAGTAGACAATGGAGATTTTACATCGTAGTAATAATCATTGACTTTCCTACTCTTTCCTATTTCAGTGTATCTGGTAACACGTACATGACCGTACAGGAAATCGACTACACCCTGTTTGGACAGTGGAGTAATATTCTGGGCCTGTGGGGCATCACCATCATCTGTCTCACCCTCTGTTACATCCAGCTGCGAAGGATCAAGAAACTCAAGTAGACGAATCTTTCTTAGAAGAAACATTTGTCTGTGTTGAAAAGAAACGTACTGTACTTTTAGTAAGAACAGAGCTGACATCTTTAAGTTTCTCCCAATGCAAAAAGCTAGCACTTTGAATTTTCAACAGTCCTACTCCAGTCTTTGATCCAAAACAGTGGAAAGTAACCCACTGTCATGACTTTGAATGTTTACAGGTGAAAATGTGATTTTCAGATCAGTTAAAGTGAATGAAGATTATGCAATAAATGAGAGAAGAATCATGACTTTGATGCAAATTCAATTATCATCTATGCAAGAAAAACAGGTATTTACCTCTGAGTCTTTTAATCACCTTCCGAGGTTGTTTGTTCTGCATATTTGCATTGGATAGTCACTAGATAAGTTTTTTTTTTTTTTTCAGATCCTAATTAATGTATTATCTTCTAGATGTATCATATTTATATTATATCGATTCTGGTTATAAAATCATTCAGGGCTAGGATGTTAGTTCCAAAACAGAACCAAATTTTACTTGAGTCATTCCTTTACTCAAGAACTATGCAAATGTTATCAGGTGTGTTCTTGGTAGAAAATATAACAACATTGCTACTATTGACAGGGTAAGGCATGTACTAGACAAGTAATTGGTATTTTCTTTCTAATAAATGTGTGTTACTAACATATTCCCAAGCAAAGTATTTAATTGCCTTAACTATGCTGATAACTTACATGATTAATTTTTCTGGTAAAAGTTGCTATGATTTTACCATATGTATTTAACAAAGATTCGGTTATGTTTTCTTAGTTGTGTATATTAAGTATTGCAAGTTTTCTTTAGTGACACACTTAAGTTGATTATAATGAGCTACAGCTCAGGCTATTTTATCTTAAATTATTTCTGTGCATGACACTATAAATATCAAATTTGTGTCCAAAACAACAGTAAAATCTGGTGTTGTATTATGACCCTTATGTAAAGCAAAGCTTTTCATTAACAGTTAAGAATAGTTAATAGGTTGGGTCAAGTGTACTATACTTATCAACAATTCAATTTCTGCTTTATTTGATTGTTTCTGAAGACATGTGTAACACATTGTCTAGGCCAAGTAAAACATCAAAATGCACAAAGATGCCATCTAAAGAATCGAACATTTTTCTGAAGACATTTTGTTGGACTACAATAAACTAGACATGACTACAATACTTCTCAGGTCCACATATGTCATCACGGAATAGTTGTATAGATATCTATAAAGGTTGTGGTATCGTTTGGACTTTAGTGTGTATATTTGCTGTGTAACAAAAAGTGAGAGAAAAACACATATTTTTTGAAATTCCAAGTATTTTCTACATCAGTATTGCAGAAATGTCAAAGTCTTCCCTCTATTATAACATTTATACTTGGTAAAACATATCAAATTGAATGAGCATCTATGCAGTGAAATGTCAGTGATAATCTATGCAGTAAATGAATGATAAAGAGTCTACAAGAAGACAATGACAGCAATGCTTAAGGATTTAGCAAATCAGTGAATGTTAAAGATACAGCAAAAATCGTCCAAAGATGTTTTTTAATTGTGACTTAGTTTTGGGATAATATTGGTACAGCTAGTCCAGTTTATGTTATATATCTCATTTGAATATCTTATTGTATACTGTGTTTGGACTATAATGAACAAAAATACGTATATTTAGTGTATTTGGAGCTACATTGATATTCTAAGGATACGTTTTAAGTTTTAAAGACACTTTAGGAGCTGGATAGGGTGATAACAAAGTTAGAATATATATTTTCTTGGAAGTTCTGGAGTTACTTCAAATCTTTATGCCCAAGAATGACAAATAAAGACATGTATGTCAAATTATTCGGATTCTACTTGTTATTTTCTTTGTTGATATATAATTTTATGTTTAACTTTCGCAAGGAAAAGTGGCGCATTGGTTAAGCTATATAACTTAATATATTATACTCTCTAACATCATTCAAACGCATAATGTCGTCAGAATAGACGTGTAACATTTAGGTTGTTGTGTAAGACATAATGTGATTCCAATGTAGTTATGCATGGTGTAAGATCAATTGTGAGATAAGAATTGCCTGTCTGTAGTAAATAAATAGCAAATTTCATAGCTGTGACCGAGATTAACAGAACAATACTGAGACAATTATCATTTGGCGGAAGGTACGTGTTTTAGGTCGAGTAATAGAGTGTGGCCATGCCTGCATCAACCGCAAATTAAGTCTCATTGCCGATGCAACGCAATCTCAGAAAGATTCACCCTGCTCTGAAATCCAGTCTTTCCAGTCGTTGAACTTTTCACCCAATACTCAGTGGCACAGGTACAGGACAAGGTTACATGAGGTTAAAGCCACAGGATCTATTGTTGCGTGTGTTGACGTCGACTCTGTTCACATGAAGCCTGTGTCCCGTATTTCTGTAAGTCTTTCCTGATTGATCAGAACAGAGTCGGTTGCTTCGTTTCTGTTCTGTTCAGATAACAAACAGCGACTGAACAAGTCGCTGATGACTCAACATTCGATGTTACTGTCACGGTACTCTTACTGTGTTCGTTGGTCGTAAAGGGGTCAATACTACAGCAGGAATGGTGGGTATTTTCAGGTAAATGAACCATGATACAACTGGTGATCTTTAACCCATGGCATGCATATGAACTTTGTCACCACGCAACACATCCTCAGGCGTGACATGCACAACAAAAAGGGAATGGTCGATTGTATCGTTTGCTCGTATGGTAAGTGCATACTATTAACTATTCTGTTCTTATAGTAGTAAGTTATGTAGCTATACGTTTTTTAAAGGTACTTTGATCACAGTACTCATCATTTGCAGAAAGAGCTTAGTATTTAAAGTCACAGAATCAAATGACGTCATTGATCGAGAGACAATTTATTTAAAATGGGACTTGCCTAAATAAATACACGGGGGGCGTACAGAAGCTCCCACTGTAATTTATGAGTAAACTGGGGCGTTAGTTCACTTCTACGGACGAACTTGGGCTCTCTAGTTTGTACGATCGCATTATCAACCGTCACATGAACGTCATTTCTAGTATTTTACAGAATAGGAAAACATGGCTGGCGAGGACACAGGCGACCCACGGAACTTACTCAAGCTCAACAGGCGATTACTTATCAAGGATATCCGTTCAACCGAACCTATATTAGACCACCTCTACCAGCACAGCGATATCACCGAGGAAGAGCGAGAAGAAATACAGGGAAAGGCGACGCATCAAGAAAGGGCGAGAACGCTGTTGGACATCGTCGCCACGAAGGGTAAGAAGACGTACTATCACTTCCGCGAAGCCTTGAAGACACTGTATCCCCACTTGGAAGAAATCTTACACCGATGTCCCTTGCATAACGCGCGACTCAAGCTATACTGTGAAGTGTGCGAGTGTCTGATATGCATGAACTGTAAAGATCTACACAGGACGCACACGGCAACTTCTGTTCTAGCAGTCGCTGACGAGGTCAGGTCGAACTTTTCCTCTTTTGTTCGAGAAAATCGCAGAAAGCTGGCGACTAAACATGGCCAGGAAATCAGTGATCTAGAGAAAAAACACCTCGGGGTCTGGGTAGAGGCAAGAGCGGCGCATCTACAGGCACAGGTCACCAGACGGATCGAACAAGAGAAAGAGTGGTTTATTGGGAAGTTGTACCAACGGCCAGGCTCGGCTATCTCTAGCGTAGCAGAGTCAACCAACTTCGACCAACCCACGAGTCTAGAAGAACCGCCAGGCGACAAGAAAGAACAGTGTTGGGTGACAGGATATACACTGGTAAGTTGTAACGTTACATAATTTGTAACGTCTGGCTCGTAAAATGACGGTTTGCTAAACACAAGCGGTATTCAGGCCCTTTTGTTCGCTGCATAGTTTTACTGCAGAATAATGCACAGTCATGGCACAAAGTCCAGATACCTCGGGCTAACATGTTCCGCCTGAATTCTTGACTATGAACTTGAAATAGACCTACCTAAGCTAGGTGTGTGCCTTATTTACACAAAGAAATGCTTTTCCAAGAAGTCATGCTTTCGGATCTATGTGTTTGTGCATCCTTGTGCATGTTTATGTGTGAACAGCATGACTGACCAGAAGTTTTGGATGGATCTTTATTATGATGGTACGTTGGTATATATCGGCAAAAACAAAGGAAAGCTTTGATGATTAGCCTCCTAGCGGAATTTTAAGGTACTTCACTAGAACTTCTGTTTGTTGTGCCCAACGATTTTATGGTCACATGCTATATTTGGTCATGGTCTCGATAAGACCTAATATAAGTTCGGGTTACCAATAGCTAGGAGCGGGCTTTTTTTGTTACAGACTTTGAAAGAGGACAACTCGTATCCGCATCTTACAGCTGTATCATAATTGAATGCATATAACGGTATGTTAATATTTTACTTTCAGGGCAAGGTGGTCCATTGTAAGCTGTGTATAAACATCGGTAAGGTGGCGGAGGTTATCCATGAGAACCCGTGGCTTCCCCGAGACGATCAGCGGCTCCTTCAGCGGGTGATGACGCTAGTGCTGGAGGAACCACGCCAGGTCGTTTGGTACGACGCCGAAATCACAGTCCACGGTGTGAGAATATCTGGTCTCAAGTTCACTGCAGGCGACAAGACCAATAGATTCTTTGTGCATCTAGTAGACGTTGGAAAACCGCGTAATGTATGCGAAAAAAAGAAATGGCGCAAAACACAATACGGTGACGTTTTGATATGGTCTGAGGTGACAAAATAACACTAGTAACTCTATATTTACAACGCAATTAAGAATATCTGGTCTCAAATTCACCGCAGGACAAGACCAATAAATACTTTGTGCATCTAGTAGACGTTGAAAAACCGCGTAGTATATGCGAAGAAAAGAAATGGCGTAAAAAACAATATGGTGACGTTTTGATATGGTCTGAGGTGACAAAATAGCACTTGTATCTCTATATTTTCAAAGCAATTAACGACCTCCATGACTACGGAGGTTTTGTAATCGGTGTAATCAGTGTTTGTTTGTTTGTGTTTGTCTTGGGGTGACCTCGCAATTTCGTGAATATTGCAAAGTGGCAAGGCGGAAGTGGTGTAATAGGATACTTGGAGAATTGGTTTGGCTTGTGTCCAATGTGCCCGATTATGTAATGGGTATATCACTAGTCTTTATTGTCTTTTTCTTTTACTTCAATTTTACCACAAAACAAGGCTCATAAGAGCCACTCACATATTTTGGGTTACTGTTCTGGACTGTGATGACAAATGTTTGTTCACCTTTGACTGAAAAGTTTAAGCTTGTACCCATCATGGGAACTTTATGATCATATTTTTCCGCAGTTGACTATTTCATTTCATCTCGTTTAGATATCATAAACAAAAAAATAACTGATTAATGGAAAACAAAGAAAATGAGCCAGACTATGCATGTTTTCGTTTACACCTTAAATATAAAATAAATTATAAGAAAGATTCTTTGATACGTCCAAACAGGAATATCTTCAATAAAGTCAAGCAACCATAACATACACCCAAACAAGAATGATGTAATCAGCGCTATGATAACTATGATGACAATAGATAATGATTATTGTTAGTTTGCAAATTATAAATCAAACACAAAACATCAACACACTCAGTAGTACTGTCACAAACACAATGATAATAACATAATAACATAATAAAATAGGACCAAGGTAAGCTAGATTTAGAACATATGGAATGCCCAGTCAGACTGCGCACATTTTTTCTAGTCTCTCTCTATACATACAAATCACCAGGAAAAGACTTTTGCCGCATTCCTTTGTATTCATAAAAAGTTTCTTTACTCTCTATCAAATACTGTGTGTGCTTCTTTTAGTGTGCTTTATACATAAGAAATTGATAAATCGAAAGATACAATAGAATACTTATTATCACGAATTGATATAACAATTTTCCCACTTCCACCAAATTTTTTATGTAAAAAAACAAAACAAAGAAAACTGTGCAACTTTTTTCCTTGTGTATCCATTTCTTTATAACTGTATCGCAAGAGGAATGCAAAAAGGTCACACGGCTGTGATGTCGTTCTCGTGAACCCTGTTACTCGCTTTTGAGTTGTATTTATTCGCAGGAAGGTAAGACATCTCAGGGTCTTCTTCTTCTTTCTCTGAGGGTCGTTTTTTGTCCTCTCGCCTCTGAAATAAGTAATTTACTTCAATATCATATGTTTTGTATCAACAGAACGTATACGTAGTAAAGAAATATATTGAGCAAAAGCCTATACGATGTACTTGATGGCCAGTGTTAAGCCCCAATCCACTGGACCCGCGGCACGTTGGCGACCACGCCTCGACGAGCGATTTGACAGAGCACTCAACGAACTTCATCGATAGAAAACGAATCTTTTCACGCTTCGTTTGTTCTGTTGTCTTTTTAGTCATACTTGTACGTTTTGCATGAAATTCCTATTATAAAGTCAAGGGTATCACACATCTAGTTTATAAGTCGCAGCGACGCCGTCAACGTACGTGCCGCGGGTCCATAGAGATAGGTGCTTTACAGTTTCATGCAGGGCCACCTTGCGATCCTTACGAGAAGTGAAGTCTACGGACGCCTCACTACCACCATACATAAGGTAGCCTTACCTGCACACAGTTGCGGACAATCTTGATGATGATGAACACACCCGGAGTGGAAATTTGCACCTGCGATAGCAAATAGTAAAACTTTAAGACATAATTTTCTTCAAGTGAAATTTAATTTTGAAGCAATCTTTCCCCTTATTATAAAATGATGAAATCATTGATACAGAAAATAGCAAATGAAGAATGACTATAGCTATTAGATTACTTGTACCAATTACTTTATTACATCAGGACAAGACGACAGCATGCTGTCCCCAAATATGATCATCTTGTGTCAAGACCACATCACAGAATAATTTCTATGTATGTATTCATGTATGTATGTATGTATGTATTCATGTAGAAGAAATGTATTTATGTATTTTCTGAACAAAGTTTTTTAAAATTTTAGAATTTTAGAAAATTAAAAAAAAATCACAGAATGGTAGTAATAAATGCTACTTAGAAATACATACCCAGTTGATGACTTCTGAGTCGAACTTCCAGGTTGGAACAAAGCACAAAAGAAACAACAGGAGACTAGAAAATAATAATAAAAATGTAAAAAGTTTCCACAACCTAATTCATTATCTAAAATACAGCTACACCGTTCCGCAATGCAGTGATAATCTTGTACTATCAAATACTTTTCAATCGCATTAGCATTACGTCTGGTATGTAGATTCTAACCGGGATAGACGTAAAGGCAAATATACGACACCTTACAGTATAAGGGAGTGTAGGTAACCGTAAGGTCAGAGATTAAAGCCCCAAAGACGAAAATAATATCCACGTGGCCAACACGTCTGGACAAAGGACTGTCTACAAATAAGGGACCGTAAACTTTGACCTTACTTCCCAATGCATCATACTCTACATGCGCACTTACAGCTATGATGTGGCTTATTGCCTTTCCTCATTGGCGTCTAGCATGCGTCTTGCAAAGTACCGGAAAATGTAACATTAGTAACGGAAAATGCTTTATACAGAAGATGCTCACCTGATGGTGGGGTACACACACAACCTGATAATCATGAACGTGTTCATGTATTTGTCTTCATCGTCATCATCGAAACGCCGGTGAAGCAACTTCGACCTTCGAAAAGAAAGAGGCAATGTTACATGACCTTGAAGTATAACTCATACACTTAAAGCGTTTGTTGTTCACATGTGTGAGTATTGCGACGTGTATTCGGAATGAATCATAGAAGTTTATCTTTGAAATATATTTCCTTCTTCATCTTTATCTTTTACACATTAAGAACGAGCAAGTCATGAATATACCACCCATGTTGTTCGCTCGTGATGTAAGGTAAACTTCAAATTAAACGGAAATCTTACTTGTTTTTCATGACGATGATCCACATGACCAGGTGCCAGATGCTAGAAAACAGCACCGTGCCGGCGTTCAGCTGTACAGCTATGGCAGCGTCACCTGCTGACACCTGTGGATAAGACAACGAGAGATAACTGTACATTACGACCTTTTATTACTAAAACCAGCATCGGATGTACATTTTAGTACCAAGGACAGGGCCAGTTAGGCCATTTAGTACCAAGGGCAGGACAAGATAGGCCTTTTAGAACCAAGAACAGGACCAGTTAGGCCGTTTAGTACCAAGAACAGGACCAGTTAGGCCGTTTAGTACCAAGAACAGGACCAGTTAGGTCGTTTAGTACCAAGAACAGGACCAGTTAGGTCGTTTAGTACCAAGAACAGGACCAGTTATGTCGTTTAGTACCAAGGATAGGACCAGATAGGTCATTTAGTACCAAGGACAGGATGAGTTAGGCGGTTTAGTACCAAGGGCAGGACCAGTTAGGTCGTTAAGTACCAAGGACAGTTCCAGTCAGGCCTTTAGTACAAAGGACAGGACAGGATAGGCATTTTAGTACCAAGGGCAGGACCAGTTAGGCCTTTTAGTACCAAGGAAATAGTATCTTATTTTTCTGATGCGTCTCCGCATTCATTGGTATTGTTTATATGTAATGTGTTTATCACTAAAATTGTATTCAATTTTTTTATCCTTACATACTAGTATGCCATTTCAATTGCTAATGTATTAATTTCAATTGCTAATGTATTAATGGAACACAACTTGTAATGCACGCTTGAATTGTCCCATTGACTTAACAACAATTGACTTGTAAAGAATATCTCAGTTACAAGTTGATCTATGCAGCATACCTCTTTTCCGAATTCTCCGGTAATCTTAAACACGATCGGAAGTAGTCCAGCAAACATAAGGGCCTGTAGATGACAAACATGGAGCTGTTATACCATCTATACAAACTAATACAAGCTATAAATTATAATGGAACGGATCTCAAATATACATTGTGTCAAATGTGTCCAAAGGAATATTGAGAATCAGGATTTTACTGACCAACTTGTTGAAAAATGCGAGAAGGGGGTTCTCAGCGAAGATGCGCTGTAAGATGGGGAAGGATCTCATTAATAAGATACTTTTTATTCAGTGACCTACCAACTTGATGAAACTATTCACTAGAATACACATGCAGTTTGTTTATTATATTCACATTCAAAAGAACCAAAGCAGTTTTTATGGCTGTTGTTAAGACTACCTGTGTAGGGTTGCTTTTGTAGAATATCAATATTTTGACATTGTATTGAACACAACTCGGAAATTTCCTTCAATTTGAAGCTCTGCAGCACGTGGCTTGTAGTCGTCCGACATTTCTTTTTTGGGCTAATCTTATAATTTGTTATGGATCAAAGTTAAATCTAGTCCTAACATCGATTATATGTAAATTGCCTCTAGCAGGTAAATGTGGTAAAATATAACACTTACGTAGAAAATCGAGTGGTGGAGATACCACAGCATACCTAACAAGGGCAAAACGTCACCTTGTTTTTTGCATTTGACATAAGTCATTCATGTCAAGTTATAGCACACACATTATGACTACAGCACGGGGCATAAGGCAGTGACTTGATTTAAGAAATTCCAGACTGGATTAGTATAACTTCCTGCTGTACTAGATTTTCAGGTATTTTGCAACGTAAGTAGAATAGTTTCTTATAGATGTTGTACAAGCTGGGATGTGTTTTATGACACGATCATGTTGAGCAATAGAATCACCATTATAAGCGGCAGCAACATTTTTTTTCAAATCTGACAATAACTGTCAGTCTAAAACTTTCTCTGACCACATAGAACTTTGCTGAGATTCATGATTAAAGATATATCATTTTTCACTTACAAATGGTGATGAAAGTGCCGGCATATGACATAAAGACGTGTTGGTCGTGTTTCAGGGCTGTGATGAGGTCACCATGCTTTGCGATGTCATCTTCTTGTGACGGGACGTTCTCCACACTTGTTATGAGTAAAATCAACATTTAATCTTTATCTTGCTTTATGAAATTCCCAATATTTAATTTTGGAAATAAATGAAAATAAATTTTGATAGGGCTACAACTCAGCGGGTCATTTAAACATTACACGCAATCATTTCTCTATCATTAAGATTGAGTTATTATATGAAGTTGATGAAAGTGAATAAAAATAATGAAACATATGTTATGAATGTTGGCAATATTTACCATATGTCCAAGATGATGAGTGTGGCTATGATCGCATAGACGCCGTCACTGTAGACTGAAAATTCAAATGAGCAATTATTATTAACATATTTCGTAGTCATTGTAGGCATTTCTGGAAATCAGAGGTAATGCAAAAAAACTCTACTTCCTGGGAAACACTATGTCAGTTTTTCAACATATGATCTTCTGAGCATTGAAGAGCTGTAAACATAATGTTTATTTACATTCACTTTCGTTCATATATTTTGTATTTATGTATGTATATTGTTTTAGTATTGTTTTGTGTTTATGTTTTGAGAAGAAGGTGCTATAAAAACAATTGCCCCTGATATTCGTAAAATGCATGTGAATGAAATGAATAAATATACCCCTGGTTCTAAGTGTGTCAGTCGTTTCCACGAGAAGACGTGAGGGCAGCAGAACTTTACATCCGGTATCTCCGTCTCCTTTGGAGAACAAAATTGAATAGTTAAATGTTTATCTTTTTTTTTTTATATCTAGCGTATCATTGCAACATACAATCACGGATGTTGAACACGACATGGACAAGCAGAGGTTCGGCTTTATTTCTTTTTAGTCTTTTTTGTCGGGCTTCCTATTTTTTCCGTTCTCTTTTTGTCCGCCTAAAATGCATTAGAAACAACTATTAATGAAAGACTATCTGATTTTTTAAAACTTATTTATTTTGCAGAGAATGCACACCCATGGCTGCCCAACTAGCCTGTGACTAGTACGAATTGTGTGTAACACCTTTTCTATAACGTACTAGATATTCTACACACATTTGAATTGATAGTCATATAACAGATACAGAAGGGACTGATGTGTAAATGATTGTATGAAGTACATCATAATGCAAAGATCACACCTTTCCCGAAGTAGTAGAGTGATATGATGACCTGGCGCAGAAGAGGCTCCAGTAGAACCATCACCAGTAGAGCCCAGGCCTACAGACGATCATCAGAAACAACATGTGAAACAAACAAAATATTAACGAAAAGTAGGAAATATTCCAGCTAAGTAATTGTTCCGGCTTCTAAAATATGATTTGTATAACAAAAATCTCAAATGTAAAGCCACTTTTTTCTATCTTTTCTAACTTTGCTTTTGGACAGACAAGGACGACGTGGCACTGCCCTCAGGTTTTTCATAACTTCTTCTAACAGCGCCACGTACAGAGAACAATATTCAAAAAACACTTTTAGATAGAACATTGCCGTAATTTACGGGTTTTTTTGGTCTTATTTGCCTATCTTCAAGTTGATGTACCAAATTATTTCTATACAATAGTAAGTTCTTACTTTTTTTATTGATAATAGGGGAATTAGTGCTTTCTTCTTTTATTCTATAGTCTGCTGCAAACGTTAACATTGTTCAAAATATTTTGTATCTTTTCTTATTTCCATTGTCGCAAACTATCCATCTAAACGATTTTACGTTAACCTATTCTAGGCAATGCTATTATCCAATGAAAATGAGTGCTACAACATGCATATAATAGAACTCACAGCCTCAATTCTGATCCAACCAATTCCGGCAGCAACCAGGGCGAGAACTGGCTTTCCAAGCACCATCAGCATGGTTCGACATCGTTTAGATTTCTGAAATTAACAGGAACATCTAAAATCAAAACGACATTATTTGGATTTCTAAAAAGACAGTACAGATATCTGAAATAAAAATCAAACCCGTCAATAGAAAAACTTTCGAATAGCTTACAATATATCATTGGTCCAACACCATGCAAATGGGTGAATAATTTTGCTTTTGAATTAACCGTATATGAACATTCCGAAATGTTAACTGCTGTGCAGTTGTTATGTTTTAATTCCATTCAGTGTATGAAGTATAATATATACGATCGATAACAATTAAAAGCAAGAATTGAATATTTTCTAATGAAGTATGTACAGTTAATTGAAATGTAAATACTGTGTGATAAAAGCAAAATATCAGCGTAATGGTTACTTTGTGTATGATTGATACTCACTATTTCACCATATCTTGCTTCGTCTTCGTTCAGCAGATTTGGCCTACTATAGGCTTGCCATGCTATACCTGCCTATACGGACGTATAGGGATATCGAATTACAATAATGATTTTAACGATAGATATACTCATGGATAACCCTTGAAAATGGTACTTTGGAGAGCTAGCATATATTGATTGGTTGTCTTTGCATATTTACAAGGCGAATCAAACTATTGATTAAGGATTAATGACCCGACACCATTCGATGTGTTTTCTTTATATAATTTGATGACATAATGCATAATCAGTGGCCTTTGACCACGAATTCGAAGTAACCTCGCTTCGCTCACTTTGTGGTTTATTAGCTAATTATGAGTCACTGGTCGTTATATTACTGTTAACACCAGAGGAAACGGATTATTATCGTTATCATTCTGTCGGCCTGCCTACAGAATATGGCCATAGTATTAATTTAGACTGACATTGACATCGTTAAGAAGCTAAAATCAAATCATTCCTACGAGCGTGCATATTGGCCGATCAATAATGGCCGTCTTTCCTCTTCATTTAAACCATGCTTATGACGTAATGGCTGTATGGCCAATAGGAATGGAGGTTTGTGATTGGCCTACTGCCTACTGTGATATGACAATTACCATGAGAGTCCCGGCTATAACGATGCTGGCACAGAACAACACTACCGCAAGTGGCTCTGTTGGATGTTCCGCAAACATCAAGAACTAGACAAAAATCAAAAACGCTTTCATCATTTTAGCCCATCTTATCTGAATATTATGTATACATGTGCATGCCGATTACATATTGGTAAAAATCACTTGCAAGCTTCATGTTAGTCTTTTCATGTTGCCGGACTGAGTCAAAACAGGCAAAATCTTTGGTTGTAGCTGGTTTTGATTTCAAAATTAATTTCAACGTATAAGGATTGATGTAGGAAACTATCAATTGAACACATGGCTAGGTCGACATGCCCACAGAATATGGCAATGGAATGATACAGGGGGTAAATGAGAAAAACATACCGAAAATGGTAGAAATGTCGACGCCATTAAAACTCCCTGAAAAGATCACAAGAACATGTTAAAGGCATTCAAACACATGGTGCATGTAAGCAAAGGCGTAAGCATTAAATTTTCACTATGTTTAGGAATCATCACGAATATCACATACAAATATTTCATACAACGCGGAAGTCCGTAGAAATATTACTTGTAGGATTTCTGTACAAAATGCTAAATCAGTAGTCTTATCGTTTAAGTTGGCGTAGCTACACAATAATATACTTGTTATGCATTTACTATCCATGAATAAATCGAAATAACAAGTTGGGTTAGTTGTTATCACCAGATTTAGAAGTATGATTGACTCGTTGACTTTTTCGATGTATCCGAACAACCTGTAGTATAACATAAAATAATGTAATATATAAAACATATAATATAATTCAATACAATAGACTCTATGGAAAAATGAAAATAATAAGTCAACCAATCATTGTAATTTGTCGGTAGCATACACTCCAGTAAACTGAAAATAATGGTACGTTTTAGGAAGGTCAAACCATCTCTTTAAAAGATATACCACAAAACAAGTCGCGGAAATACAACTGAAAGCGTAGGTCCTATTCCCACTGGACAGTGATCGCTGAGCCACCGTACAGCGACCAAAATTGGATTTGTGGGACCCTTAATTTTATGATAGAAATAAAATGCGATATATTATGGTTTCAAATACAAGAAGACACACAAAGCGTAAAAAAGTGATTTATCTATGAAATTCACTGAGCAATCTGTGAAATCTTTCGTCGCTCGCGGTTGCAGCCTTTAAGCCGGCGTCACAATTCATGCGAGCGTCGGCCGACTTTGTAGATCGCCCGAAGCTCGCCGAATTTCAAAATCGCCCGAGCGTCGACCGTATTTTCCAATGAAAATCTCGGGCGACGTCCGTCGAACACTAAAAACTAAAAATCCCCCATGAGATGGTACCATCTCTTGGACATGGACGAAGTCAGTGTCGACTAAGCTGGTAAAAGGCCAATATTTGGATCAACCTGTATTTCTAAAAATCGCCCGTAGCCCGCGTAATCGACAGGACGTCGGCCGTACTTCGGCCGAAAATGCACATTTGAAGCTCGCCAACACGTCGGCCGAGCTGAATTTCTTATTTGTGACGCCGGCTTAAGTAATAAGGGGGTGTATGGTAAGCATCTTCTTACGATGTGTGAGTACTCCATGTCGAAGCCACTATCACAAACGTCGTGGCGTATACAAGGATCTTGAACCATATGGACTTCACTCCCTCCAGTAGGTCCTAAAGTAGTGAAAAAAGTGAAAGTTTAACTCAGTAAAGAGCGAATTATCTAACTAGCTAATATTATCCTGGTCGTAATATAGAAGACGTTTTTACATTTTCAACCGAGGACTTGTTAAAACTGTTGTCATCAGACGTAGAAGAAACTAAAAGAAACGTGTGTGTGTGTGTGTGTGTGTGTGTGTGTGTGTGTGTGTGTGTGTGTGTGTGTGTGT
Source organism: Branchiostoma lanceolatum (assembly GCF_035083965.1). Taxonomy (NCBI): domain Eukaryota; kingdom Metazoa; phylum Chordata; class Leptocardii; order Amphioxiformes; family Branchiostomatidae; genus Branchiostoma; species Branchiostoma lanceolatum. Next base: position 10,094,382 of record NC_089735.1, read on the forward strand.
GTGTGTGTGTGTGTGTGTGTATGTGTGTGTGTGTGCACCCGGTCGTGTGAGTAGTCTTTCTACCAATTCCTCAACTACCTTGCTCTAAAAATCTTATCTACACAATCTTTTTGGCCTCAGACGCCCACTTAATAACATAGCTGGAGGCTTTTCCAATTATTTAAAAATCAAAATAGATAAAGGGTCATTTACTTGTTGCCGTCATGTTTTTGCTTGCATTTTATTTAGTTTACTAGTTCTGTTTTATGGCTTAGAACAACCTGAAATATGTGTGACAATAAAGCAAAAGTTTAAATTTAAACAGCGTGTGAATATATAATTTTATACAGGGGAAGGGACCTAGGGTAGACAACGATTTCGCGCTTGACGGCAATAACTGAAAGGTATTTGTGAAATAGGGTATTAACTAAACAGGTCTTACTGCTGCAAGTGAAAGGGGTGGTCACATAAAAGATTGCCAGACCGCATATTACCTAGTCAATGCACAACGTAAATACACAAAATGTATCAAACGCTGGTACTTTTTCTTAGGTAGGTTTAAACATACAATATACTTCTGAACTAGCAATGTAAGTCCACATTTTCACTAGAAAGCGACCAAAATTTGATTTGTGTGATGATGATTTGATATTTTGAATATGATGCAATTAGATTTAAAGAATTGAAAGTATGATTTAAAAGACAAACATACACAATTGGTCAATCGGTAAAACCTTTGGTCACTCAACCGACGCCTCCTCTAATGAAAGATGTTTGCTACTATCTTTAAGTTTTTTACATGTATCTAGTCATCATTTTGTCTATATTGTTTTATAATGACGATGATACTGTTATTTCATAAGATAACATTTTATAACATACCTCTGTACTCTTTATTTCCTCCACTGTTTCGCCTCCAAGTGGCACAATCTGTAAAGAAACATCAGTTGAAAACACGTCTTATTATCACGAATGGACACTTTTTGAAGGGAAACCCTGCTCACTCGGATGAACATCATTACGCAAACCTTAAAGAAGCCACATCATCATTATCATCATTCGTCCGGATTTACGTCGGTGAGGTACACTGTACTACAATCTATCTAGAAATGGTTACGCTTGCCTCATCAATATTCAAAACAACTGTATGTCCAGGTAGCAAAATGTCATATGATATGTAAATTTGTACATATAAGATTTGAATTTTACATTTAAGTCCATCAACTTTTTATCTTCATGTTATTATAATTTCACCTCCAGACAAACACACATTTATATTGTACAAAGATATCTTAAGTTACTTGGATTACTTAGATATCTACGGTTTCTTCTTATTTTGAAAGGATAGATTTTTTAAGTGGACCTTATTATGATATCATTTGTTGCATCATATTATTCTATGTCAGGGTCATTCCCCTGCAATCATTGAAAAAGCCAGTAGGTGACATGTTTATCCTGGCGAACTAGATAAACTAAACTGAACGGAAAGTTCCCCTTAAGCTATAATCATTACGCACGCGTAAGCACACGGGACATTTTTCTAAAGGGTTTGGCCTTGGTAAAAGGGGCGTTCATAACGAAGTTCGTGTGTTGTTTACTTGAAGTATACTTAGAAAACACAACAAATCTTTCCCCGTACCACAAGTTCTTTGTTATTAGTCTGTATGCGACAACTATTCATGTACAGCAAACCTAACTATTCTTAAATTTCAAACGGTACTAAGAAGGAAGAAGTGTCCACAATCTAGATTTAGGACTCGTGTTAGCTTTTATGCATTTCATTCATTTGTAAACGACTATTTTTTATGACCTGTATATAGCCCAATGGAGTGAAAACATACAATACAGGTCATTAATTTATATTAGAACACGGAGACTTTCAAAAGTGCTGAAACCGAGGGGACCATATTTCGTGACCTCAATTCATGACCCTTTTGCATACATGTAACGTTAAACGTACAGTAAAGAATGACGTGTAAACTTCACGTTAAATCCATAACGCTATTAACAGACGGACCAATGAAGACATCCCTCACCATGATCGTGGTAATGATTGAGAAGACGGCGTCGCTGTAGGACAGCAGTCTCTCCGCCGAGCTGATGTGCTGATCCCGCGCCATTTTTGTTGTCCTTCGACCTTCTTGTCAGACGACAAAAGCCGGTTTGATCAAACGTTCTGTCCTGACCTTACGCTATTGGTTAAAGCGCCTCGAACCTTGGCAAGCATTTAATAGGGCAGTGGATTTAAATCATAGGGGTAAGGGCCTTCTTTTTTGACTGAAACAAACTTGTCCAACCACACTAAACACTAAGAACTGCACGGTGAGGTAGTGAGTGCATATAATCAGCTCAGCTGAACTATGACCCTTGACGCGCCTTTACTTTTGCTGTTGCTAACTTTAGATACCCCAACTGATTATAATATGCATATTGTGTGTGTGAAAAAAATGAACATATTGAATACAACGTTGACTTTAATCGCTTTATATTCAATCATCAGCCATTGTGTGATAAAAAAAATTAGTACTGCCTAATGTCACATGAAAAACTGACAAGTGAAAGTGAAGATAAAAACAACATGAACATTTTATGTGGTAAGTAAAAATAAGACAGTGTTGTGGCAAAACAATACATAACGTAAATTTCATGCTTGACCAATCGCTTTGAAAGTTCACACTATCAAATGTATTCGGAACGATCGTACAAATACATGCATGATTTCTATTTTAAAGTATTTGCTTAGATTGGAAAAAAACTAATTTTGTACAACCAAGTCGGTTACATACAACTGTTAAAAACGACCCATACACCCACCCAATTACCCATCCGATTATCCACCTATCTTGATACTACTGTACATATGTTCGGGTATACCATGAATTTGGTCTAGGTGTAGCCTGTTATATTCTCGAAAAAATATTACCTAAGGTGTATTCCTGCGTTTGGAAGAAAAAGAACTTGAGGTAAGGGCACAGATATGTCTATTCTTTCTGTGCATCAGAAAAAAAGATAATATCGCCGGTAAAACCGCCCTTCGGCTTAACACAAAAGATTAACAGAGCCCACCATCTTAATGATAATAGATGGCATGGAGAGGACTTAGTTATCATTTAGACCTTTTCCTTGACAATTTAATGTTGCTAATCATTGCCACCATCTCTTTGCACATCTTGTGTAAGCTCTGATAGAAACAGCCATAATCATCATATCATATTTTTAAAGTCAGTGCCATACCTTCAACGACCTATTGTCGAATTTGCTGATTGTCAGAAGCTCGGTCGCCAAATTTCAAAATCGCCAGTGATGATATTTGTTATTGTGTGACACCAGCTTTTCTAAGGATCAGTACTCACTGCTAGCCCTTATTGTTTTTAGTAATTAGGATGTTACATTTTTATTCTAAACAATAAAGTACTATCATCCGGGATTCGGCAGCCTACTATAGTATACTACAACACGTATATTTAGTTACAGAGGTATAATAACATTGTACACATACTAAAGAGAATAAACAGAGGAACATTTTCAAAACAGTAAAAGGTTCTGTTGGGGGTTTACAAGGAAGTGGACTCGACTTCCACTGGGTTGTCGTACCCCTCAAGATCCTCTTTCGTTGGTCCATCCGGTTCCCCCTTGCCGCTTGAGAGTTCTTCACCAATATCACCGATTTCCGGAGATTCCTTTGGTTCACTTTTCCTCACACACCTCTGTAAAATAGTTTGTATAATTTCTGTGTGATGAATGTGACCTTTTTGTCCAATATCACTGTAATACATCCAGGAAGTCAAAATAAGAGCTAGGTGAACAAATTATTTTTAAATATTCTATGTCGAAATTAGATCCATTTTCAAACACGCGATAGTAATTTCAAACAGCATAGAAATGTTATACATGTACCTGAGTCCAGTTACGCAGAAGTTTCAGAAGTATAAAGACCGCAATCAAGGCAATCTGTGCCTACAAGAAGGATCAGAAATAAGATACAAATAAAAATTGTAATCTTATCTATACCACTTGATTATAGTATGATAATTGTAAGCTGTAATCCAATGATATGAATTGATTCTATTCTTCAATTTCCTGGATGACTAATATTCACAAACTTATAAAAAAGGATAGCAAAGGAAACCAATACACGAGGTGTGCACAATTTTGTGGCTTAAGTTATGCGAACGATTTCATCGCGCTAACATGTCATATGTTTGAATTCAACTGGTCATTAGCGTATACTAAATGTTGAATATTATAACGTTTACGTTTTTAAGAAAATTTGAAATATTGTTCAAGTGAATCATACCCCGTTGATCACAGCAGAGGGTACAGGAATGGCGAAACAGACGCAGAATATCACCAAACTGCAAAACAAAAATGTGCTGTTTCACTTGCACTGACAGTTACACTGCAGGGTATAAATATTCAAAAATAATTATATATACGTAGGGATAGTTACACTGCAGGCATAAATATTTTATAATGATTATAGATATGTAGGGGCATTTACACTGCAAGGTATAAATATTTAAAAACAATTATAGATATGTAGGGACTAATTTCATCATTGATTTGAGAACCAGTAAATTTACCTGACAATGGGATAGATCAGCAAGTTCAGGTACATGAAAATACAGTCATGTATGTCGTGAGCAGACGGTCGAAGCAGCTCGGACCTAGAGATGACGGTATCAAAAGAAAAAACATAATTTTATTTCATGACGTATTGCTATCACGTTATGGAACTGCCATACAACTAGTCTCAACATACTACATTGTACACATAATCCATTGGCTATAATGGATGGAAATGATAATCTAAGGCAAATAAACACATTGTGAGGAAAACAAAATATAATACAAAACATGAAATATCGTACTCACCAAGTAAACAGTATTACTATGAAATTGAGCTAATGAATTTTACATGTTTGCTTGCAGAATAATGGTTACATAGCGACGCCATATACATAAATAGAAAAAGATACACTCACTTCTTGCTCATAGCTGTGATCCATATTGCGAGAAGCCAAACACTAGCCATGAACACCGTGCCACTGTTTAGTTGTACAGCTACCGATGAATTCTGGTTTCGCACCTGATGTACTCAACGATATCAAAAGCAATCAGATATTTGGCAACTTATAAAGACTTTAATTTCATGTATACCGTTTTCTCTGCTACTCGATTTTTAGTCAACAATGCTCAAGTTTAAAGACTGCAATTTTAAATGGTTAATTATAAACCTCTTGTCTATTGTATTGTTTTATAAACGTTTTTATTTTCTATCTTCACAGGATGGCATCAATACTCACCAAATGCCCGAACTCCCCAGTCAGCTTGAAGACGATGGGGAGGTATCCAGCAAACAGAAGTGCCTGCCAAAAAGTAAAAAAAATAGTTAAACTATCGATTATCAAGACGTAAAAGACAAACGTATGACATACATGTAACTCAAATGATATCAATTGTATCTGTATTGTCTATATTGTACAATCGAAAGTACGCAATAGTTGCAGAGTGGACGTAAAAAATGTATTTCTAATATGAGTCAAAAGTAGATCAGGAAAAACATCCACGGAACAAAAAAATAAACAAGAAAAAGACAACATATCTCACCAGCTTGTTGAAGGTCAACAACAGCGAGTTCTGGGCACGTATAAGCTGTGGATTGTGGGATAGAAAATTCAAATTCAATAGTGAAACAGCTATTACCACAGTAATTGTGGTACAAACGTAATTATTAGTGTAAAATGTAACCTAGAAATCAAAGACGAAAGAATGGTGATAATGATGATAGTAAAAACAGTTCACAATAGATGATAAAGGCAACCTTACGTAGAACATTGAGTGGTGCAGGTACCACAGGAGACCTGAGGTAGACAAATGGGTATCTTTTAGGCAAAGCCAAAACTTTTGTAAGATTTATCATTAATCTGCCACTGTAAGGTGTAATATAGCCTTTTAGTTACTGTCAGGTGGTTCCAACTATACGACACGTGATACTGACTGCACTGTCCTTGGTACTGAATCCACCGTCCCTTGTACTGAATGTACTGCCCTTGGTACTGAATCCACCGTCCTTTGTACTGAATGCACTGCCCTTGGTACTGAATGCACCGTCCTTGGCACTGAATACGCTGCCTATATGGTACTGACTACACTGTCCTTCTTACTGATGACAATGCACTTGCACCTGACTACGCCGTTCTTGATTGTGACTACGCTATCTTTGATACTAACTGCGCTATCCTTTATACTGAATAAACTTTCCTTGATATCGACAACACCGTCTACAGAATACTGGCTATTTCGTCTTTAACCCTATCCAGACTGGGCTTTTTTGGTATATCTGGGACTGGGGGGGGGCTGATTCGGCCCCCCCCTCATAATTTCCGAACGGTATGATGTATCTTCACCAAATTTGCAGGGAGTGATATTCACATCAAGTTTAATAATTCCTGTAATTTTGGTGACGTTATGACGTAATATGACGTAATTATGACGTCATCGATGTGATTTTATTGGCTAAATAGGGAATTCCAGTAATATCTAAAGGAATTAAACAAAACGGTTTGTATTTTTCATTTTAAGGTATGCAAAGGCATACAACGTCAATGGTAAGTACGTCGACGTCAAAATGACGTCATAGAATGACGTCATGTGTTGTTAGCGATCCCTTGGGATCCGCCATCTTGGATCGGCCATTTGGAAATTTTTAAAAATCCTTTTTTTCCACTTATGACCCCAAAGGACACTGAAAATAGACTAAAAACGTTAATCTAAACGTTTCTGGTAAAGAAAATGTCAGGCCTTGACGATTTTAAGGGCGAAAAAGCCTGCTAATACCTGATATAGTGATATAGTCCGCCATCTTGGATTTTGGCTTATTACGTCATCAAATTAGCATAAATTATAGATATTAAATCAGGAAAGTTACATCTAATTACATGTTATGTTATACATGTAGGAAAACTAGTGTAGTTGTGCAAGAAAACCCGAGAAATATCATTGTTTTAAAAAAATTAATGATTTTTGCATAAAATTCTAGTCAAAAACCCGTTGCCATGGCAACTTGAAAAAATGATAAACTTAAAACATTATTATAAAATTGTTGCCAACAAAATTTTAGGAAAAGTCACCAAGTTTGGTTGTCCTAGCATACATCGTTCGGCAGAAATACGATATCAAAGTTGGCGCGGGCACTTTTAGCCCCCCCCCAGTCTGGATAGGGTTAAAACTGCTTCACTGTCTATGTGGTACTGACTGAACTGTATTTGGTAAGTACCTTAACACTGTCCTTTATACCGCGACAATGACTTTGGTACTGAAGACACTGTCCTATATATTGCGGCACTGTCTGTATGGCAATGACTGTCCTTGGTATTGACCACGCAGTTTTTGGTAATGCTTACCTGCCAATATGGTAATGACTACACTGTCGTTGGTACTGATTTAAATGTCCTTGGTATTAACTACGCTCTCCTTGGCATTGACTACACAATAAAGAAATAAAACGCAGTTCTTGCACTGTTCCACGATGTCGACATCAAAAGTTTGTGTACAAAGTAGATAAATAGTAACAAGGTGTCGTCTGGTACGTAGTACAAGTACTTACAAATTGTCACGAAGGTTCCAGCATAAGACAAGAAGACGTCGGCATCGCGGGCAAGAGTCTCTGCCAAAGTTCCATGGATGTCTAAAAGCCCAGTGGCCGGAACATTGTTTACACTGGAAGATAAAGAAATATAGGAAAATCTTAAAAGCAACTAGTTGAAAAAACAGCTTTGAACCCATGTTTTCTGCCAACATTTCGAATAAATCTGTGTCTTGAATCTTAACCACAGATGTATGTATACACTGCAAGCTCCTGTATCGAACTTTAGGTGTTCTATTAATATCTATGTATACTAAGTATTATATGATTAAAAACCTGCTTTTGTACGTACCAGATGTCTAGGATGATGAGGGTAGCTACGATGGCGTAAACACCGTCACTGTAAGCTGAACCGAATCAAGACAAACATTGTTTTCACCAAAGCAAGGTACAAAAACGTTCTGAACTGAATAAAGAAGAGGATTGCCGATACAAAAAATAAACGGATCCGATAAAACGTTTTTAACTTAACGTCCACCGTTAGGCATCAAGCCCCTATCTCACTGGAACTGCGGCACGTTGGTGGCCTCGCTGCGTCCAAAATTTGATTTATGTTACCCTTGACTTTATGATACGAACATCATGCAAAAAACGTAGAAGTATGACCAAAAAGACAACAAAATACACAAAGCCTAAAATGATCGTTTTTCATCGATGAAATTCGTTGTCAAATCGCCCGGCCACAGCGAGGTCGCCAACGTGTCGGGGGTCCAGTGAGATAGGGGCTTTAGGTAACCATAGTCAAAGCTGTAAAGGCTAATATCAATTTGGATTTGCAATGGCCAATGTTGCCTGAAGGAAGCCATATGTTCGATGTAGTCTTTATACTGTAGATATGACAACGGTAGGAGTCACGAAAGTGTCGTTGATGCGCTTTATGTTATGATAAGGAAATTGATAGAAAATCAGGTGATATTTACCATTTGTCCTGACAACATCCGACGTCTCCGAATAAAGACGGGACAGCTTTAGTAGCTTAGTACCGGATTTTACGTTACCTGTTAAAACAGAGGATGAGCTGACATGAATATTAAAGACACAACTTATCGTATTTACCAACGTTAAACTCGGTGACGTGTCTCCAACGCTTGATCTATGACTATGACAGTCTATTGAACTGGATGTACATTAGATAGTAAAAATATCACCTCACTAAAAAATCAGTACAACTTCATTTGAATGATCAGATTAAAAGTTCAAACGGTCACGAGTGTTCCTTCTATGGTAGAGTAGGAAATTTGGAACTAAACGTCAACATTAAGTAACGTTAACTTAAGAAACACACCTTCAATGCAGCGGTGTTTCTCATTCGATTCTTAGGTTTTTCATAGTGCTTTGCATGTTTTACATAGTATTTTTACGTTTTCAAGTAGTGCCTTGTGCATTTCTTAAATAAAATCTGAACTGTTTTCATAAAAGTCGTACGAATGCCTAGGCACCCCTGTTACTACAAATGAAACCAAACCAAACTGCTTACCCCTAGAACATTGTACAATTGCGTCCCCAACTGTGTAAAGTACCGGTTTCAGTACTGCCAGGACAAGAAGTGCCCAAGCCTGAAAAAAATTAAGTAAAAATATCTATATCTTAGAAAGTATAGTATAAACGGTAGTAAGATCCCATACATTGATATACACACTAAATACTTTGTGATGGCAATTTTATTACCTCAACGGAATAATCAAAATAACCATCAATTATTTTACCATTTTGCCAACAGAATGAAAATCATATAATCTGAAAGGCTAGCCAGGTTTTTTACTATTTGATCATAATTATACTTACGACTTCGACGGATCCGTAACTGACAGGAATAGCGATGAGATAAATGATGGGTCGGATCATCACCCTGATGGTAGCTCTGGTCCGTAGTGATTTCTGCACATCAAAAAATGTTTTAACAAGTAAAAAAAAGCCTTGTCTCTGCCATTGGTAATTCAATTTTTGTGTTCAAGAAGTCGACTACGTCGCCATCAGTTGCTCTAAAATATATTCATTATCATTTTAATTATCGATTATTAAGTTAATCATCGGTGGATGCTATCGAAGGGGACGAAACATATACACTACTATTAGATAGTTGACCGTACACAATTCTCTTTACCATACTATGACATTAGATGAAAACTTTGCGTAATGATTGCTAGTATTCAATGGGATGACTTTAACTTTATTTGGATCCATCCACAATTAGCTTGACATTTCTAGGATGTGATCCTTTACATGTAATAGTTATATTTTCCTGCATTTTGCATGCATAAAGCTGATTTAAAATCCTATGTGTTGGACTGACCATTTTCTCTGTCCCTTGTTGGGCCAACTCTTTTTTCAGCAGGTTTGGCCTGGAAGAAGCATGCCACAAGATTGCCAGCTAAATACATGGAGAAAAAATAACCAGTATACAATATTATACATCATTGTTACGTTATACTTTATGTTCTGTTTCTATATTAATATGGCCTAAGAAGTTGCTGCTACGCTATTTGAACAATGGATTTTGACGTATGCCATCTTTTTAGATAAAGATGGCCATTTCGGTAGAATCAAGGCAATGGAAGGCACATAACCGTATTAAGGAAACGAGGGGGTCGTAGGACGTTGACCACTTTGTCGGGCAAGTTTACAACATGTAATATCTACTAAAATAATTCCACTAGGATACAAAATTCCGCCACCCTAAAAAGATACGTCCAAACAGATCTCCAACCCAACGTTCCCCAGTATAATGCACTCCTGTATATCTATGGATCTCTCAAACCCGTTGTTTTTCAAAGTGGCAGATTTATGTTCCGCTTGTTCAACAGAATTTGATACATTCCAGTCTATAGATAAATTCAAATACATTCTAGAAGGAGACAACCCTTACTGTGTACAAATAGGTGAATATATCAAAGAATGTTTAGATCTTAGAACTAGTAGTGTAAATGATACGTTAAACTCGACATGTTGAAGTATTCATATATACTTGTACTTAGGTTAATCATTTTGTATCCCAGTGTTTGCTGTTTGCATGTATAGTTGTAGATGACCTTACGAAGGTCGCTCTACTTTTGTCGTGCCAATAAAGATTTCTATGTAACCCGGCGGATCAATGTTAATGGAGTTTAATGTTACCATGAAGAAACCTTGAATTGCCACGCAGCCTGAGAACAGCGCAACAGCGAGTGGTTCTCTCGGATGCTCGGCGAACATCAGAAACTGGGTGAGAAGAAAATCTTAATATCATCTGATGAGGTCATTGTACATAATGACACTTATTTAATACTTATGCATCACTTACATACAATTATTTAGTTGCACAACATTCGAATAACATACAGAGTATTACCCTTTACTAGTCCTTGTAGTATGGGGTACATAGATACATGTATGTTCAATTCGTCGAGCGTTAGCAAATTTCTTTACGCATTGAACACCTTGAGATTTTCAAAGAAACCATGTTGAAGATGATTATGTTATGGGTACCATAAACATGGAACTTACTCACCGCATAGGGAAGGAAGGTTGCTAACATCAGAACACCCTAAGAAAACACAAAGATACAAGATACTGGGATTCTGTTCTCAGAAAGATTTGTACGTTTTCCGTACTGAACACCAGACCTAGCTCTCAATCCATTGGCTCATTAAGGTATGCTAACATTTGAATTTTTAACCTTTAGCACACTAGAGTAGCCGTTTGGCACCCGAATCTCTATTGGTTACACAGTAGAGGCAGAGGAAGACGGTTAAGAAGTTGTTGATTTTTTTGTTGTTATCTACTTCCTAATACTTAGAAATTGCACGCTCGTATTATATCATGCAGATATAAAAGAAGATTATGAATGTTCTTTCAAGTGGATAGAAGCCTTATCAAACAAAAAGGTCGTATATATATATATGAATACATATTGGCAAGGTAAAGAACGTCCTATCCATAAATAAAACGTTATTGAAAAGACAGTGTATACATTTAAATGCATTCTCACCAAGTTGAGCAGCACAATTGTCTCATTGACTTTCTCTATCATCCGGAATACCCTGTGGAACAGACAGGAATTATAGTTTCATAGACTTAAAGCAAAGGCAATACATTCAAAGCATATGGATGTCACAAAACCAGCTTGTTTTTGCATCAGCTACAAAGCGTATAGACTGAAGATTTTCCTAACTTTTATATTTTTAGAGCATTGTTTACATGCTCGTATAGCGCCACTCGTCGAAGAGCTGTCTTCAGAATTTCTTTCACCTTTTATATGGTTTCTACTCGGACCCCTTTTTTCCCTGTGGTTGTGTATCCATCTCAATGTCAACCTAATGCATGTTTTGCTGGTTTGTTTGTCTATTTATCTCACACATATTGTAGATACAATATGATGAAAAAAGAGAAGTAAAAGCTGAAAGGCTTACACTTTGTCTTTTCCCACCTTAAACAATACAAACAGTACTTAATTGGCAAAACAAAGGTAGAGGAACTTTCGTAAGGTCTTCTGAAACTAAAGACATACAAAAGTGGGTGCAGTGTCTTCAACATTGTCATCTTTGTCGTCTGTTTGGCGTTTTTTGTCGAAGACTTGAAGGCTAAAAAAGACGTAAAAAATATGCCGTAGCCGAACCTCTGCTTGGAGGGAAGGGCGACGGCACGTTATGTGGTAACAACGTATACTTACATGTACAAACAGATATGTTGTTCTGTGTGCTTTTATGTATAATATAAACATACCATGCGTGCAGATCCCATGTAGAGGAGACCAGACCAAACGATAAAGCGTAGACCACCAGTTTGAACCAAATCTCTCCTATACCATCCAGCAGGTTCTGTAAAGTAGCCATCATAGTCAGGGAAGAAAGTGAGAAAAGAGCTGCATTTTAAACTTTAGATATTGAAGGATACGGGTATAGTTTAGAGGAGTTAACTGTAGTGGAGTAAGCTTTCGATTATGAATAATACGGGTATTGTTAACAAGAGTAATCTTTAGATATTGAAGGAAACGAATATAGTTTAAGAAAGTAAACTGTAGATATGGCATCATATGGGTATAGTTTTATGAACTTTTTAGAGTAAAATAGATATGGGATGGTACCACGGATACAGTTATGGAGAGTATGCTTTAAATATGGGCTGATACGGGTATATTTAAAAAGAGTAAACGTTAGATATCAGAGGATACTGGCATAGTTTACGTCAGTACTTTAGAAAATATGGATATGACTTAGGAAAGTTCTGCTACCTCATTTTCAGCAATCTCCCGCACAGCCTCTCCCGAAAGAGGCACGATCTGTGAATAAAACAGTAAGATGAAATGAACAGGCCGAATACCTCTATGGTCTCACAAATATGTAACTACTAGTATATATCAGCAAACCTAAACAATTGCTTATCTTTCTATTCGTGTAGCAGTTATCTAGGTGCACGCCTTACATGTATTCAAGAAATTTCCATTCGCCTGACCATATTTGTCATATTTATATGTACATGTATCTAAACTTTGCAGTTGCCCTGTCTTCCAGCCTGGTAGAAATATTTAATTGTCTGTAATATAAAATAAAATACAAGAATTCCGGGTAATTGCAGTTTACAGTTGAAGTACGATAGATGTGAGTTTTTGCGGAAATACTCGAGTTTAACGTTTTCCCCTCTAAGTCTTTATTCAGAATTCGTTTTTTTTTTGCATATCATTGTGTACAACAAGGATATTCAAACCACCGTCCTTGATTACACACAAACACACAAACGTCTGAAATGATAAAAGTAGGTCAATTCCCTCACAACAGTGGCATGTCAGACAGCTGCGGTAAACAAAACACCAAGGCGTGTTTATTTTGACATTAATGATTCACCAATTCCGCCCCTCCTCTCTCTCAACATACTTGCGTTACACAATATTTCTCTGTCAGGGTCTGAATCAGCATGGGTGCCATCCTCCGTAACCGCTGGCGCAATATTTTCGCTTGATAACAAGGTTAGCAAACGGTTGAGCCATGGGTTACTACGGAGGATGGCATCCAGGATATGGATGGATAGTCTCTATACTGCTGTCAAGTCTCTATACTACATATACTACTAGATACGCTGGCTTTAGCGCTATAGGGAGAACAATCTTCCTGGGGGTTGTGAATAGTAGAATTCGGCAAAATAGGGGAAGTGTAAGCCTGGGTACCATCCTCCGCTTGCTAACCACGATTTTTTGAGCCAGCGTTCACTACGGAGGATACTACTCCAGCTAGGGAAGTTGGTGCTAATACTCTGTATCAGCACTCTCTCTCTATCTCTCTCTCTCTCTCTCTCTCTCTCTCTCTCTATCTCTCTCTCTTTCTCTCTCTCTCTCTCTCCTCTCTCTCTCTCTCTCTCCCTCTCTCTCTCCCCCTCTCTCTCTCCCCCCCCCCCTCTCTCTCTCTCTCTCTCTCTCTCTCTCTCTCTCTCTCTCTCGTTAACTGTAAGTAGGACCAATGAGGTTGGTAGGACAATTCATCACCAATTCATCTTCGAATGAAACCCTTTCCAGATTTGCCTCTACACTACATCATAAAACTATTACCAACACGGTTTCATTGATTTTCGCATCACGCAATCATCATTAATGCATGCAACTATTTATGTCTTTTATAACTTCTAAATCGCTAATGATGTGCTGTTTAACATATGATTCCACGGGTCAACATTGTCGGGCTGTCTTTTAAGCCCCGTAGTAAAATTACAGTAGCACTAGTAATTCACTGTGACCAAGGTCTATTCTAGCCACGACGGTCAGGCTGTAATTGGCATGTACTTGTCAATTGCCCTGATTTGCATAGATCACAGTCGGTGCGCCAGCGTCCTTCCATTGTCTAGAACGAAAGCCAAATTATGAAAAAAGTGGTGTTGTTTTAAGAAAGCCAGATTATGGATAAGAGTTGTTTTCTTTGTCTTTCTCTGCTTCCAAAAAAAGACAAGCTATAAACACTCGCTGTTGGATATCAAACCTTCTCGCTACAACAATGTCAATCACGACTTGAAGTCGCCATCGTATGGGCGCGCTATTGCGCTTTTAAGTCTTAGCAAGGAGTTTAATTTTCGCTATTGCAGCGATTTAGATTTTTTTCAACACCTCGTTTATGCAACTTCAGCTTGGGACAGCGCACAGTCGTTCATTTGTGGGACACGGCGCGGATAAAAAAAACACATGGGTATATAGAACCAAGGACATTATATAATGTCCTTGATAGAACACCGCCATCTCTAGACTAGCCTCCTTCAAAATAATTAAAAACTTGCTTGCTCCTTCGGAGCATCCTAGAAGCACTGACGTTTGTTTTTGGGGAGCGCTGACTCGCGATTAGAAGGGCACAGATACACGCTTTTCGGCATAAATACCTGGCCCATATGTTGAAACTCGCGAATCAGCGCTCCCTCCAATAATAGAGGATGCCGCCATGCAGACATTTTGTCACAACAAATATAGCACTAGATAGCAATGTTTGCTTCACAAACAAAACAACGATCTTTAAGACTGTTCCTAACCGTTACGAAAAAGCAAATGAAAACAAAGTACAAAATACATCAAAAGAATTTGGTACGTAGTTTCTAATCTCTCTTTCTATTTTCCAAATTTAGTTAACGATCAAAACTACGCTACTGAAAACCATTTCCCCACTCCCAAGCTTACCATTATGGTGGCGACGATAGCGAAGATGGCGTCGGCGTAGGCTTGGGAGCGCTCCGACGGCGCGAGGTGATGTTCTCTCGCCATGGTACCAGTCCGGGTGTCCGCTCTTCTCGATTGTTGTACGTAGAGCCAAGGAGGTTATATAGCCTTGTCGTACAGTAATATGTCAGGCACCGCTATGAGGTAAAAGTGTGACCGCTAACCCTGTCTGTCTGTACCTTGTATTACCTGACACCAACAGAAAACCTTTGGACCAACCGTTTGGCGCCTAAGATGGGCGTGCTCCCCAGGGACAAGCGACGGATTTTGATTGGCCGTTTGACCAGTGGACAAATAGACTATTTCGCAAGGGATCTGCAAATTGCGTAAGATGGGAATTCTGATTTTTTTAAATCAATTTCAACAACTTCTGCGCGAATAAATGCTATATTTTGACAAGAAGGCTATATTCAACTGGATCATTTTCAAGAGAACCTCCATAATTTCAAAGATACTAGTAGTATTGAATCGAAGAATCCAGTCGTAATCAACATTTCTAGAAGATTATTAACGAATTTTTTTCAGTTTTCGGACGTTTCACAATTAAATGATGACATCGTCTACATAACATGGTATGATTCAGCAAAAAATAAAATAATCCTTGGTACACTTTGTGACGGATTATCATTATCAGTTAAGGTGGCGTGGTCAGTGTTTATATTGAGTCACTGGGTATATTCATTCCATTAGTCACCATGTAACGGTAATGGGTGACGTATAGCATATAATGATTGGTCAAGGAGAGTAATTGCTTAAGCCCCTATCTCACTGGACCTGCGTCACGTTTGAGGCCTCTCTGCGTCCTAATTTGGATGTTTGCTATCCCTGACTTTATAATGGGAATATTATGCAAAACGTACAAGTATGACCAAAAAGACAAGAAAACATACAAAGGGTAATAAAATTCGTTTTTAATGGATGAAATTCATTGATCGCGCTGTCAGAACGCTCGGTCTTAGCAAGGATTTAGTCTCAGCGACGTTGCCAACGTGCCGCGGGTCCGATTAGATAAGGGCTTAAGACTATCTATAATAGGCCATACTATATGTCTCTGATTCAGCATAGTAAAGACAAAGATACACAATAATTCTAGTGCACATGTGGCGTTGATTCTACTACACGGCCAAAAATAACTGTATTTCCTTTCAAACATGTATACACATTTCTCTGTTACATTTTTGTAATCGAATAGAACAAACTACCGACAATTACACCCCCTCCGGCTCTGTTTTATACGTCCAATTCATTACGCGGTAAGCAGCGACCCCTAGCGGTGGGAAGTAAAACCACTCAGTATTGTCCTGTGGAAGGTATACGTGTAACAAAAGACCTTGGTGGAAATGGCAACAAAACACACAAAGCGTAAAAAGAGTGTTCTTTTTTTTAAATCTATGAAATTCGTAAAGCGCTCTGTTAAATCGCAGCGAGGCCGCCGCCCTAGCGGAATAGGGGTGCGTTCGAAGAAACTTATAATCGACCTTTTCTGTATCTAATTCTATTGTCTCATAAGAGAATTAGACATAAGAATGTGTTGCGGCATTGTGGTATCTATTCTATATGATTTACATGTCTGTAAAAGACTCCCAGCAGTTTGTTTTCACACATATGCAGTCGCAGCAGCTCCTTCGTGCATTGCCCGAAATGACTCCCTATTGGCCGGGATCTCAGACAGTTGTCGGTTCTTGTCCATAGATATCTTTGCCTCACCCTTTTCCAAACATTTCTGGAATGTTCAAAACAACCGTCATAAAAAAGAATAACATTCACAGACATACAAAATATCTAAGTAACGAGTTTATCAGCCAAACGAAAATAACGACAACGTTTACGGTATCTACGACTTTTTAATCGACGAGACTTCAAGAGTGTCAGCCATTTCGCCGGTTTTCTTTCCGTACGGGTATTTAGATAATTGAGTGTGCCTATGGGGTTGGGTTGGCAAATGTTTAAATAGTAATCCAAATGTATGCAGTGTACATGTATCTGTACCTGGGCCAAGTTACGTATCAACTTCAAGAGGATGAAAACACCGATCATGCCGATCTGAACCTGTTAGAAAATGGAAATAGATTTGAAAAAAAATACCGTTAATCATTAGACGGAAACTGTTTGTACGTAAGGCGTTCAAATATCAGGAATAGAATATGGACACTGAAGGTTCGTGTTGCATGAAATACTAGTACGATAAAAGAACAGTTCTCTTTGCGTTAGACTTAGAGTCCGGTTGCATTCGTCGTACGAGGGTCGTACGATCGCATACTGAGGGCATTCTTGGCATATTACGTCGTGCATACGTCGCACAGTATCCAGCTGTCTTGTTACAGAAAACACTGTCTTAGATCTTAGTTGGTGGTTGTTTCTGTCACAGCCTTCTTAAAGATACTACGAGATCAAAATCGTACGACGTTCTACAAAGAATGTGACAGCGCGTCGAAAGTGAGAAGTTCGATATTAATAACGAGTTATGAATCATACCCAGTTGATGACATCTGAGTTAATTGGAACGAAGAAGCACAGGCAGAAGATCACCAAGCTGAGGAAAAACACGCAAATATAATATTCCTTTATCCTAAACGAGAAGCGTAACATCTCAAAATCATCATCATGATATTGTGTCCATTTGATTCATTTGTTTCAGCTAGGTTGTGCATTCCATATTGTATCTTATTCATCAATCTATAATTTGTGTATCAGTTACTTTGCCTATTCTGAGCTCAATTTCTTGTTCTACTCAATCTTATGGTTATGGGTTGTTTCGCAACATTGAAAGTTCGCTACAGTATCTTTCGCTACACGGCAAGTCGTTTCGCTACATGGCACAAAGTTCTTTCGCTACATGGTACAAGTTGTTTCGCTACATGGTTAGTTCTTTCGCTACATTTGAATGTTATCTTTTGCCTGCTGTTAGACCATTCATTCATTCCTTTCTTTCTTTCTTTGTTTCCTTTCTTTCTTTATTCATTCATAGCCCTGGTGCATGTAAACATATGTACAAGTGACGAACAACGCCATACAAAATGCATCACTTACCTAGTAACAGGATAGGTACACAGATGTGCGACCATAAACATGTTGGCCATTGTCGTGTGAGCCGACGAATGGAGAATTTCGGACCTACGTAAAATGAAGACACATCATTTAGCCCATATGTTGACACAGAAGTAACATCTACTAACAAAATCTACCTGGGTACATATTCCGCCACCCTGAAAAGATATTTCCAAAAAAACTCTAACCTTACGTCCCCCAGTATAATGCACTCCAGGACCTGTATATTTAAACTGTTCATACCTGTGGGTGTTACACT